>NC_056725.1:1413470659-1413483516 GCF_019279795.1 Protopterus annectens
TGGCACACACCCATGAACCTATATTACCTTGGCTAATGGCTCTGGAACCTATGTAAGCCTAGCCCAAGAAGATTCCCTGGCATCATGCCTCCCAAAGTTAGTTCCCAGTGTTCCTGTCAAGCAAGGCCACTGAAGTGATTCCCGGGGTGAACTTCCTACTGCCCACCCACTTGTCAAGATTTCTTTTAAAGAGGGCCAGTAAAGTGCTCTGCTTGACATGAATGGGAAGTTTGTTCCAGAGTATGGGAAGTCTCTGGGTTAGGAACCTGTCCCTTCAGCATGTTCTGTTTATTGTGGTAATGAGGTTAAGGTCCTTGGAGCGTGTGGCACGGAGGGATTGGGATTTCTTAAGGTGTAGCACACCTAGCAGCTCTGGGTCAGACATGGCTTTGTAGGTCAAGCAGAGATCACCTATAAGTAGGCAATAACAGAGAACGTATATAGGTAAAATAATCAACCCTGTCAAGTCTTGAATCCAGACCATGTACACAATAGCCACAGCAAGTTGCCACTTAGCCATGTGGATTTGTAAGTCCAAGAATTCTACACATATATCAAAGAATTACTTGACACAAGAAAGCTGTCACTCCATTTAACAGCTGGGAACAGAACAGTATTATGACTTATGTGCATCCTACTACAGAACATACTACATGACATCTTCTTTGGATAACTGCAATCATTGCAATACTTTTCAAAGATACTTCACTGTAAATATATTTCCTGTTATCAGCATGTTCAGACCACAAAAAAGTCACGGTGAACTGTCTATATGGGCAAATACTACAGTCTGTATTACACAGAGGCAAACATAAGCCAGCAAAATGCTGTCAACAGTTTATCTTTCATGAAATAAAAAGAGTAAAGGATTTCAAATTAAAGTCAGCTGTTCCTGCAGCAGAAAGATATAAAGTATGAAAATAGTGGAAGAAGATTTGCTTCAAAGGTTTCAAACAGCTCCGCATTTCATGTAAAATTACAACGGCCATGCATCAAGTACAACACGGAAAGACACTACAGACAGAACATAGTGAAAAGCATGCACACCTTTTAGCTCCAGTGCAAACCATTTTTCCAGAACTGAAGATAAGTGCAGTTGTTCTTGGTTCTCTTATTCTCATAATAACAGCTGCAAAACGCTGAAATGGATATAAAAAAGTACTAGTTATTAAATCAAGCATTGCAATTAGAGTACAAACTAACAGTTAAGCATTTATGGTACAAACGCATATAATAACAATAAGTGAAGTAGTGAACGGCTATGCATGCAACACCTAGTAAACTGAGGGTACAGTTCTTCAAAAGCTTGGATGAAACCAGTGAAGAAACAGATTATGATGGCACATAAGGACTGCTTTAGCCTACCAAGTTTGTCCATTTCCCTACCTTCTGGATAAGACTCAGATTCTATTTAACAAACAGGCTACACATCATTTCTTTGGCATTAACATTTTGCTACATCTGGTATAGAAATTGAAACTTAAAAATGTCACATTCCACATTAATGCAACAATATCTGAAAAAAGCATTTTCTATGAATTCCATTTGTAAGGGGGGGCAGAGATCTCCCTTTAACCCCCTCCCATTTAGAATTAGCTATGCAGGGTTTAAAGGGGGTGCCATACCCCCTTACACATATTAGTAACAGAAAATCCAATTTACAGAAATGTTTGGTACTGGGTTAGTACCCTGAAGTATCAAGTAACAGGTGTGACCACCTTAAAAACTTTTTTTTATTTCAGTTGTTGACTAGGTAGTAAGACTGGTGCACAGAAGACACATTAAACTTAATGCAGTGAAGTTATTGTGGTACAGTGGTACAGAGAAGACAGTGTTTATAACAAAACGGAAGACAGAACATGGACAGCATGTACTGAATCAAACAGAGATAAGAGTTTAGTAGACATTTTACAGTATCAGAATTGTACAAACATTATGTACGAGTCTGAGATTAGAAATAAGCATGACTAAATAACCATTCTCTGGATTGCATAAGCATTTGCTCTTTCAGAATTGTTTTAAATGCTTCAAATGCATTATGCTTCCTTATTCCTACTGGGAGTTTATTACAGACTGCTTTAGCCGGTTTTAAAAATGACTGTTCTCTTGTGGTAGTCTTAAAACATGGTCTAATACAGGGAGACTTCCTGACTGCCACTCAGGGTGTAGTTTGTTTAATTTGAACCTTGGACTTTAAAGTAGGACAGTGCCCCATATCTAATAATTTGCAAATATGTGTGCTTAGTAGAAAGGTTGCTCTTTCATGGAGCAGCAATCAGCTGGAGCGCTGCAAGAGTTGGCTGTGAAAAGCATGTAGTACTGTGAGAAGTGCAAATCTACACATCTTGTTAGTGGCCGTGTGCAGTTTGAGTATTTGTACTTGACTGAAGAATTGCTAATGGGAGCCCAATTCATTTTATGGAGGTTGCACATTGTGTCAGTTATTGTCAGGACTGGAGTTAAATAGATTTTGTAAAATTATGCCATTTCTTCTTTCCTCTATCATATATTACAACAGCTCTTTAATTCTCTCACTGCATCTGACATGGGGATGTTCCCATCATCTACTGCCACCTCTGTGAAAAAATACGTAATTGTCTCTCCTTTCAGTCTACCTCTTCCTCATCTTCAAACTGTGTCTTCCTCATCTTCAAACTGTGTCTTCCTGTCCTCATATTTTTTTCTTTTTAATCAACTGGACACAGATACATGTTCTTACACTACCAACTGAGCAAAATGATGCCCTACTCTGATAGGGACTTTTACTACTACTTCACCAAGAATTCAACAAGGAGGGTCTTCAGTGCAACTACAAAAACTGTATTCTTGCCTAAAACTGTATTCTTGCCTCAACGGGTTGTATTCACAGAGGGACAGAAGCAAACACATAATGATTCCACTTTATAAGGCCTCGGTTAGATCACAACTTGAGTACTACATACAGTTTTGAAGACCATACATGGAAAATGACTTTGGGCTGCTGTAAGAAAACCAGAGGAAACCTTCAAGATCTGTGTGACTGAGGGGAATTATTACAACCAGAGGCTAGAAAAGCTACAGCTCTTCTCATGGGAAACCAGAAGAGATGGAGAATGTAACACTGGTACACTAGATCACATCAAGGATATTTATAATGAAGTTATTCTGAACAGGAAGGTTTGGGGAAACACAGGCAGCAGGACTAACTACTATAGGTATCTCCAAAATTGTATTTTCACACAAAAGGTTTTGTATCCATGAATGGAACTACCATTAATGGCTGATGTTAAGGGAAACCACAGAGGGGGGAGGAAGGCATGGACAGGGACGTACAATGTTAAATGCCCTTAGAACTGACAGACATACTATCTCCTTCTGGCATTTAGCTTATGCAAAATAAAGTCATTTGGTGCAAACAGAACCATGGAGAATGTGGCAGGCACCAAATCCACAAGGTACAGTAGAGTCCTCACAAAGGCTGTCAATGCCATGGATTTCCTTGGCACCTACCAAAGCAGGAAAAAAAAAGTGAATGGGTCAAACTCTGCCCAAATAAAGGGCTTTCACCCAAAACTGGGATCAGACAAAACACCTTTCAATTTACAGTGATTCTTAATCTTAAGGACTGCATCCACCAAAGCACCCAAAGGATGACTGCTTCCAGAAGTCCTTGCACATTACTATGAGGGGCCAGTCATCCAAGTATAGGAATACCAGAAGGAGACCTTTTCCAGTGCAAGTCCCACACTGTAGTCGGGGATGCACACTATAAACATCACCCTGGTGAAGACTTTACATGTTAAAACAAACATGAATAGGAGGAGTCTGTGTAGACCTTGGATATTACATCCGTCACATCGTCCAAGCCACCCTCCCCATGGGGGCAACAGCATGATCCCTTGCAGGGCAACGAGTGGAATGAATATATTAGAAGCACCTGTTTAAGTCTATGAAGTCCACTACAGGATGGAAATCTATACCCTCTATGACCCAAAATAATGTAATCACTGTCCACGATCTAACAATCAAAGTATCTGTGAACTCTTCTGATGAGAGAGTGATCCACCAATGGAAACCTCTCACCGCAGAAATATACAAGTTCAAGAATATGACTAAGGATGGCCATATTTAGAGCACCATTATTCCCTGTGTAGTTATCTGAGGCATGTCAAACAAAGACCACCATCCTGCAACCCATGAGCAGCCCCAGACTACATTTGGTACCATTAGGGCTGCCTGTGGATCCATTAACCTAAGCAACTTCACAACCACTGAAGAAAGCAAAAACAAGAAGATTGTGAATAGTCCTCAAAAACAGAGGTGGCTTCCCTCCTTTTTTGAGGTTAGATAGCTTTAAAAGAGGAAGTGGTGTAATGTATCAGAACAGAGATCAGAGGTCTTCGACTGAGGTTACTAAAAAAAAAAAAAGCTAACCAAAAAAGCACTGACCACTCCCCACAAAAAAAATGAGTACCTCCATATGTTTAGAGGATTTTGGTCACACCATCCTCAAAGGGTACACTTGAAACTGCAGCCCTAGCCAAAAAGCAAGAGTATAGTCAAATTACAATGCAACACGATTTGCCACTGCGAAACCACTGACGGGATCTTAAGAAGATCCTCCTCGAACCCAGATTCATGTGCCCTAGCAGGAATTCTTCATCACCTTCTTTTCCAGGTGGGCTTGGAAAGAAGACAAGTGAAATGAACTACAGAGTGTTTTTTGCTCCAGAGGGTCTGAGAATAAACTCCTCTTGCAACATCTTTCCAAAGCTCCATATTCTGGTGCAAAATGTTGTCTGAAACTTGCAATGGACTGAAGAGACCAGAAAGAAACTTAAAAGCCGGGTGTTTACTAAGGAGACCTACTCCTTCAGACAGTACATTATAAAAGGCACCTGCTTTTTGGGTGCTGAATGGGTACAATCAGAAGGCTGTTCTGAAAGTATCCAGAACAACCAGCTTGAAGTGGGGAATGACAAAACTCCTCACAGGCTTCTTGCCAAACTCCACCAAAAGTTTCTATGCAAAAGAGATAGGGGATAAGAGGCAGTCTAAGCTAATCCTTGTCATCTGGAAAGTATCTCCAAATGACAGGTCATCAGGTAGCTATGCTAAACAGGGAAGCTGATCAGACTTGCGGAAAGGTTTAGTTCTGTGCAGACAAAACCTCAAATGCCTATGTACATCCAGTAAATGTAATTTGTATTCCCCTTTGTTTTGGTAGTTCAGGAAAAAAACGGGTAAATGAATAATCCGTTTAACATTGTCTTCTGAAGGTACCTTGGGAAGGACGGGTTAGTGCTTAGCGACATGCTATCTTTGTGAAAGATCATGTAAGGGACTTTGATAGAATGTGCTTGAAGCTCCGACACCCTTCTAGCAGATGTAATGGTAACCAAGAAGGCCATTTTCCAGGTCAAAACTTGTAGATCCACAGATGCCGCAAGCTCAAAGGGAGAAGAAACCAATACCTGCAACAACAAAGTAAGGTCCCACGGAGGAATTAGATCCTTAACAGGGGGGGGGGGGTCTAAGAAAAGCATCTTTGAGAAAGGTTTTACAAAGTTTAGAGAAAGCCAATGAAGACAGGTTTACCCCAACATGAAAATCAGAAATAGCGGCTATTTGAACTTTCACCGTTGAAGAACCAGCTCCCTGATGAAAAATGCTAGCTAGAAAATCTAAAACCACCGAAAGGGGTGCAGTAAAAAAATCCAAAGCCCTCTGAATGGCCCATGTAGAAAAACGTTTCCATTTACTGCGATAAACTTTTCGGATGGACGATTTATGTGCCACCACAACAATGGACGACAGGAAAGGACAAACCAGCAGTCCCAAAAATCATGGGACCCGGAGCAGACAAGCCGTGAGCTTCAGACTGTCCAGATCTGGATGAGGGATGCCTGAGGGGTGTGAAAGCAGATCCGGGACCGGATCCAAGGTCTATGGTGGAACAACTAGAGACCTGAGTAAGGGAAACCAAACCTGTCAAGGCTGGAATGGGGCGAGGAGGATCACATGCGCCCCAGCCTTTGGGCTTTCTGTAGAAACTTCACATGAGGGTAAGAGGAGGATATGCATAAAGAAGCTCAGGAGGACAAGCATGAATCAGAGCGTCTCTGGGGGCTTCCCCTGGTGGGGGGGGGGGTTAAGCGTGAAAAACTCACTGCAGTTCATGTTGGAAGGAGATGCGAGGAGATCGCATCAAGGACGACCCCATTCTAGGAAGATCTGTTCCACTACTGAAAGTTTCAGAGACCACTCATAAGTCATCAGGATAGATCTGCTGAGCCTGTCCGCTAGAATGCTGGACCGTCCCGGGATGTGAGCTGCCACCAGAAAACGGCCGGTGGAGATCGTCCATTCCCACACTCTCATGGCCTCTCGACATAAGGGATAAGATCTGGTTCCCCCATGTTTGTTGATATACCAGACTACTGACATTGTCTGTCTGAATTGCGATCGTTCCCATAGGAAGATGAAAATGGAGGGTCTGCAACACAAGACGAACTGCTCAACTCTAGAACACCGATGTGAAGATAGGTCTTGGAAAGGGACCACGTGCCTTGGACTGCCCTTCCTAAGCAGTGCCCCCTCCCCTTGTAGGGAGGCGTCCATGGTCACCATGGTTTGGGGTAAAGGAGGTTGAAAAGGACTAAATCCACCACCAAAAGGAGTCCCTGCACGCTTTTGAAATTCTCATTGGAAAAGACAAAGGAAGGTCCAACAATGACCACTGAACCGCTAGTGTCCACTGCAGCACCGTCATATGAAGGCATGCCATAGGAAGAAGATTTGTCATGGTCGCCATAGAACCTACAGCCCCTAACACTGCTTCAGCTGTTGGTAAATGGGTCTGAAGAGTGTGTAAGACGTGCAACCTCAAGCTGCGTATCCTGTCTGACGTGAGGAACTCCTTCGATTGTATTGTGTCAAGCCGTGCCCCACTGAAATCTAGAATCTGAGCCGGTTAGGGAGCAGACCGGTTCACATTGATCGTAATGCCCAACTTGCTGGCAACCTGAAAGGAGGAGTCCCTGACCTGACATAGTAGATGCTCTGAGGGGGCAGTAAAGAGCCAATCGTCCAGGTACGTAAAGACTTGAATATAGACTGAAGTCTAAGGTGAGCCGCTACTATTGCCATTACCTTGGTAAACACCCAGGGGGCTGTAGTGAGACCAAAGGGGAGGGCTCGAAATTGGTAATGATTGGCTCCCAGCCGAAAGCAAAAAATCCTCAGGGAGCACCTGTCCATCTTGATGTGATAGTACGTGTCCTGGAAGTTGATAGAGCACATCCAGTCGCTGGCCTGCAGATAAGGCAGGATAGACTGAATCGTGACCATCCGGAATTTTGTTTCTGGTTACTGACTGGTTCAATTTGGACAGATCCAATATTGGTCTGAGTTCTAGCATCTCTTTTAGTACCAATAAGAAAGTGGAATAAACCCTGGATCCGGACTGGTCTGGGAGGACCGGCTGGATGACTCGTTTTCTGAGCAGTGAGTCTACCTGCACTGCTGCTTCCTCCCGCTGCATGGGTGGGATGTACGGGAAGGTTTTGTAGGCTAGGAGAAGATCCCTGAAAGCGACGAAATATCCTCTGGATATGACTCGCAGCACCCACTGATCTGTAGTGATGGACTCCCATGCTAGTGGGTGAAGCGACAAGCGACCCCACCCCAGTCTGCCTCCAGAGATTGACAGCCAGGCAACCCCTCAGGGCTGCTGTCTGGGTTTATCCGAGAAAGGTTCTCAGGACCAGAGATTCCTAGAACCCCCTCAGCCTCTAGGGCGGCGTCTATCATATCCTCTTCTGCCTCTGGGTGAAGGCAGAGTGCTGAGCATCCCAGGAAAACGCCTGAGACTTGCAGAACCACATCTTCTTCTGGCCTCGCTGGTTCCTGGAAAAGGACCTTTGAGGCGGTGAGAAGCGGATCCCAATGGCAGACAATGCCTTCCCATCTTTCTCGGTCTGGACCAAAGTCTCTCTGTCTTCCCACAAAGGGAAGAACCATCATAAGGGGCGTTGGTAAAAGACGCCTTGAAGGGATCCGAGAACTGACATAAGCAGAGCCAGGCGTGGCACCTGATGGCAACACCTGACCCCGCCACCCATGCGGCTCCCTCCATGGCATGGGAGAGCAAATGCATAGACTTGTCTGCTACAGATTTTAGGCTGGCCCATTCGTGCATCGAAAGCCTTCCTGTCCTCTGCCAACATGGACCCCTAACCTGGAGTCAAATAATGTGCGCCATGTAGTACAGCGTCCTCACATAAAAGGTCGCTGAAGCATAAACTCGCTTCCCAAAATGATTCAAAGTTCTCGACTCTCAGTCCGGCAGGTGGACCGTGGAACTCTCCTGGGCGAGTTCCTTCTTAGTGGCCGCCGCCACCAGAATAGACCCTTGGGCCAGTGTAACTTGTCTGTAGGAGGGCTTAAAACTTTATTTGGGCACTGGCTCTAGGGTGTCCGGTTCCTTCCATGCCCCCTAGATGTTATGAAATCCACAAGTGCATCAGCAGGTGGGGACACCCAAGAGGTAGATCGGCCCGAGCTGAATGCCTCTAGAAACGGACTCGTCAGAGGTTGGTTTTGGAATGGACCACCACCCTCTTTGGCAGAGGATCTCCATGATGTCTCCAAAGGAGACATCCTTGGGTAGTGATCTTTGGGAACCTTCCCCTTCATCCAGGTCCGTGCCTTCGGTGAGGGACTCTGGAGAGTCCAAGTGCCTCCTTTTACACGTATGCTTGTGAGGGGGCACCTCAGCAGGACTATCTGGGGAGGTCTTACATGCAGGTTGTTCCAAGGTCGGAATGTCATGGGGCACTATGGCTATGGGCGGTCCCTGAGAGGGTAAGATGGTTGGACCTGCACTCAAGGCCAGGGGGGGGTCTTGACGGACTCCGAAGATGAAATATTCAGAGGCCTCGACCCTGCGAAAACCCTCTCCACCATGTTTTTCTCCAAACTTTTATTACTACTCTCCCATAATAGACTTAACTGTCGATGTTCTGATCAAGTAAATTTCTCTCTAAACTCCAAGTTTGCAAAAAAAAAAAAAAAAGAGATGCACATTTACGCTATGTATAACCTGACTGGTTGAATTTTACGTTTAACAACCCTTAAGATTTTGTATTGCCTTACTGTATTGCTTTTGAAATTCTTAATTGTATGAAGTTTATGACTGTACTTATCTTCAATACTCTGTAAACCTATTGTATTGCACTGTTTTTTGGAGCATTTCTCCCCGGGCCTCCGCTGAAAATGGGCACTTCTTGGCCCAGTGGACTTCCCCGGTAATCAAACTGAAATAAATAAATAAATAAAATGTTGAACGCCGAGGGGGAACGGACCTCCTGGGCTGAACTAGCAGAAGCCTCTCCTCCCTGATCTGACCGGGGAGTTGGAGCCGAGACGCCGAGGGGAACACTTCTCTCGGACAAGCTCTGAGCAGAGAGCACTCCCTTGGATCCAACCCAGAGGCTACGGTTCCGAGAGCTTGAGTCCAATCTAGTCTGATCAGACACACTTGAGGCACTGGCTGGCGTCGAGGTACAGGGTAACTTCAGCACCAACCCCTCGACTCTGACCGTCCTCAGATCCAACAACTTCAAAATAACAGGTCAGGTCAGAGAAGGAGTTAAGTCTAAATACTAGCTAGAAGGTGCCCACTCCAGTGGGAGAAGGCCCTGGCAAGACCCCCATTTGGATTTGAGTGCGGATAAACCTCTGCATCATCTTGTCCATCTCCGCTTCAGATAGGCTATGTGTGGAGCGGGAGGACGCCACCGAAGTGGGCTGGGAAAGCCGGTGGGGAGAGGGCATAGGGGGAGACCGGCTAACCTGAACCTAGAGGACCTGAGCCAAGGTGTAGCTGGCCTGGAAACAGGCTTAACCTTCAGTGGGGGGCCAGCCTCTGACAAGCAGTCAGGGGAGCACTTGCGTGGCCGGTCCTTATTGGCTTTATCCCCTTCACCGGGCCTCTTGGCAGGAGGGCGAGTACCACAGGCTGTGGAAGGGGAAGACGAAACAGCAGCTGCTGCTTTAGCAGGGAAAGGTGGGACTGCAGTCCCAACAGAGGAGGGCAACAGGCCCTTAACGATCAGTTTGTCCCGCCAGTCCTTAAGTGCTCTGGGAATAAACCCAGCGCAAACAGCACAGAGGGACTGGAGGTGAGCCACTCCCAAACAAACCACGCACAAAGTGTGGCCATCCACTGGGGAAAGTGTATGGCCACACTGTGCAACTTTTGAAACCTGGCTTCGGGGCATCTGCCAAGCCTAGGCCAGCCCAAAAACACATACAGACACATGCAACACGTGGAAAAGAAGAGGGGAGGAAAGATAGTAAAGCCTACAAAGAAATTCACTACGGAGAACCCCGGGAAGGTATAGATAGGTTAGAAGTATAAGAGAGATAGAAAAAGGCCAAAAAGGTAAATAAATTACTGTGCAAAAAACACCACTACGTGAATGGAGCTCGGACCACGCTGCTTCCTCTCAGGCGGCAAACGAGATCTGGGGGGGAAGAAGGGAGACATGGGGCATTATGGGTAAGGGAAGGAGCACAGAGCTCAGAGCCATAGCTGGAAAATGCAGCCATGCCGGATCCGATGTGGATCCGTGGACCCACAGGTTGAAGACAAATTAAGTAAACTACTACAGATCTGCATTTCGCTGGGGAGAAAAAAGCTATTGAATTAAAAGCTAGTATCAAGAAGGGTCCCTGATACTAGACTCTGCAGCCATTCAAAAAACTCTTATACTTAAAGTAAGAGGGAGCACATTGGTTCTTGTGTAAATATGCAGAGAGGATTAACTCCATTCTTTTTTACCTGATTTGCTTTGTCTGCTTGCAGCTTCAACTGGCTTTGAGGAGACATATTAAGGATCTCCAGGAACACTAGATTCTTCTAAAAAGAAAATGCTGAATTTCAAATTAGAGACATACACAACTTATAAACCATTAAGAAGGACCCTTGGCACAAGATTCTGTAGAGTCCCCTGACATAGTTAAAAGTTTTTGCTGTATCTTCTCTGTCAGATTCACCAAGTTTTTGCCATATCTTCCCAGTCTCCTTTCTTCAAAAATGTATATACTAGTCTATCTGCCTCCAGTGAAGACCATGCAACTTTTTTTGCCATCCTCAGCACTGCGTCTAATGCGTTTATCCACTGGCAAAAATGAAATTTTAGGAACTAAGAACAATTTGGTAGTTAGTACAGAGGATTAAGCCAGTAATCTGCTTCCTCTGGCACAGGGTTTGATTCCCTCATTCTCCATATGCCTACTGTGATCTTGAGAAGTCACTTAAGCAGATAGTGCTTTGGGGCAACTAGAAAACTGGCAGAGCCCAGATTCCTGTACCTCATGCCTAGTAGTGTCTATGAACCTCTGAAAACTTCAGATGGGAGGCTATTTCTTTAGTCATTCTTTTTTTTTTTTTTTTTTTTGAGTGCGTCTGTTATTCTACTCAGTTGTTAGCTGTGTAAACCAACTAACCAAAAGCAGCTTTTCAAGAGAGTTACCCAGAAGCACTATATGGTCAAGTTACTTTTTCTCCTAATATAGATATTTTAAAATCAGTTTTAAGTCAAATATTACATGCAGGTGCAGTCCCAAAAGATATGTGGTTCCTACTCACATACAAGAAAATATACATTCATTGATATTTTCGGAATTATTACCCACCCTAATATGTTCCAGGAGCAAGACTGTAAAAAGCTATACATTCCCCCAGTGGTTATTCCACATTGGGATAATGTGCAACCCCATCCCATGAGCAACACTCCAATGCACCAACCCCCTTGCTCACACAATATTCACCCGTTTCTTTTCTTGTTCACACATCACACTCCACTCTTGACACCTACCTCATCTTCCCAGCCCACAAAAGTCTACTGATAACTGAATTCCTAAGCTTTCAGGATATCGGTTCCAAATGCAGAGGATGCTGAGGATGAGATAACAGGTCCTGAGTTAGATCCAGAATCCATGGGTGGTGAGCTAAATGAGGCCAGCGAAAAAGAAACCAGACTTGACGGGGCCAATAAGGTGCAAATGAGAATCACTTTGCTTCTCAACTTTTGGGCTTTCTTCAGACATTGGGGATTTAGAGGGATCTGTGGGAAGGCATAAAGAAGTCCCAGGGGCCAATTGTGGAGAAGGGCATCTCTCACGGGCTCCCCCCGAGGGGGGACTAGAGCAAAGTAGATGCTGCATTTCTGGTTTATGGGAGAGGCAAACGGGTCACAGCAAGGCTGACCCCATCGACGAAAGATCTTCGTCGCTACATTGGGATTGAGAGACCACTTGTGAGGTAGCAGTATGAACCTGCTCAGTATATCCACAATCACGGAGTTCCCCGGAATGTGCACTGCTATCAGAAAGCTGATGGAAGCGATTGCTCATTGCCAAACTCCTGGGCTTCCCAACAGAGGATAGGATCTGGTTCCACCCTGTTTGTAGATGAACCAGACTTCTGACATGTCTGACTGAACTGCAATTGTCCCTGAAATGAGGGCAGATTGGAAGGCTTGCAACGCTAAGAACACTGCCCTCAATTATAGGATGTTGATAAGCAAACTGGCCTGTTGAGAGGACCAAGTGCCTTGGACTGTTTCCCTGAAAATGCCCCCCCCCCCCCAATCAGGGATACATCTGTGATCACTACGGCCTTGGGCTCAGAGGGGCAGAAAGGGTGACTCGATAAATTTTTTCCTGGCTTCATCCACCAAGATAAATCCTGACTGCATTGGCTGGTTATGCAGATTGGGTGGGACATTAGGTGTGTTAAAGTGACCACTGGGACACCAGGAGACTAGAGTCAGAACTTTGTCTTGAGACAGTATCACTTGAAGTTGTGA
>NC_056725.1:1413484016-1413629016 GCF_019279795.1 Protopterus annectens
ATAAGGGTGTCTTGAGGAAGGACACCTTGAAGCACATAACATTACACAGGTGCCAGAGGCAAGTCAGTGAACTGCAGTGCTGGTGTCTGCCAGAGCCATACCATCAGCTGCATTGGAAATGAGACACATGGATATGTTTGCTGTAGATAACATGGTGGCAGAGTCACCAAGGACTTACGAGACTCGGTCGGTTGGGATGCCGCTGACTAATGTTTAATTCCCTCAGACGCCTAGCCAGGTATGCCATATAGCTCAACACACAGGGGGCAAAAGTGGCTGAAGCACATGTGTGTTTCGCAAATTGGTTAAACTCTCTCCACCCTTGGAGCAGACAGGAAGAGAATGATCTCCTGGTCAATGTGGGTCTTTAAGAAAGTCCACATCATATTGTCAAAATCTGATTCTTTAATGTTCTAAGTGGACCCCACAGACCTAGAAGAAGTAAGACTACTTGGCTGGATGATGCAGGGGTTTCTCTAACTCTTGGATCCTGAAAAGAAAAACTGCACCAAAGGAGGAGAGGACTCTAATGAACTCCAAATTCATCATAAGGGCCAAAAAGAGAGACTGGCACTAATCAGACTTTAGAACTGCAGCAAAAAAGGCTTAAAATCTCAAATGTCAGAGTCCAAAGCAGCTCCAATGCTGGAAATGGCAAACATCGGTGATTGATAGAGGGGGGGGGGGTGCCAACATAGAATACACAATGGGAGCCAAGGAAGTAGAGGGGCCTTAGAACTTTCTGGGCTGCTCAGCAGAAAAAAAAAATCTGGAGACTGTTTATTGACCACTTTTGTCCCATCTTTTCCACTTTTGTCCCATATTTTCCATTTCTCTTTCCTATCTGCATGCTCATCCTTATCTTGCTCTTCTGTTTCCCAACAGTTTTCTTAGAACAGGGCAAAGCAGAGGACAGGGGCACAGTTAAGGAAAGGCCAAGAAAGAAACATCTTCATAACCAACTTGGTGTGATGTCTGGCCATCTCACTGGCCCTGAAACAGGCATAGGCTTGACAGTCAGCATCCAAATATTAGCAGCAGTCATGGGAGTCTTAAGGGGGCACTTTATGACTGTTTACTAAGCATTTACAAAAGCCAGAAATTGTGTCCATAACCAGAAATGTACAGCACACTTGTGAAACACCACACAGTAACATACGACACACTAAGCATAACTACTGTATTAAACTAATAGTAAGCCACTACAAAAAAGCCAAATCACAGTGTTAAACATTAGTCTAACACTACAAGACAGTGCTTAATAGGCAAAACAGCAAAATGGCAAATAGCACCAGAGCTCACACATCCAGAAGTATCACCATCTAAACTAAACACCAGAGGTATATATATCCAGACTTGGAATTTTCTTTTTAATGGGAGAGGAGAAAAATAGAAGTTATCTGCTTACCATAACTTGGCATACGTGTTATCCAGTTTCATTATTAATCATGAATGGGTACTCTACAGTGTTTGCATTTTGAATTTTGGTACTTTTAAGAAACTGTTGAATCCTGAAAGGACTAAACCAGGCCCCAAAAACTGCCTTCTCTTGCCACTAGAAAGAGACTTGCGTAAAATCATATCCTCTCTTTCTCTACTGGTATTGTCTATAGCACCTTGAGCTAGCATGTCCTCTAAAAGAGATGGGAACAAGCTAATTTTTCATTCAGAAATGGGGGAATACCTGAGAATCTCCAGGTTTAGAAACTTGAGCTTGAGCCAGTTTCAGAGTGCTTGAAGGCCCACTGGTCTTGGGAGATGACTTCCCAACTCTTTCAGAAAGAGGACCAAGAGACACTGTTTATATATGGGAGAAAAAGTAGTTGTAGAACTGTGTTGGGGTTTTTAGGGAGGGGGAGGAATGAGCTTGCCTAAAGCTTAGCCATTTTCTCTGGGAAACATGGTCCTGCGAGTTCCCAGGTTTATCATTCTGCTATTCCTCCTCTTTCTGCAGCATGCTCTCTTTTTTGTAAAACTGCTTTTCATCTGTAATAGATACCAGCCATTAGTATTAGTATGGTAGTCATTGCTAAAGACTTATGGCTTTCCCTTTCTCTTTCAATCTTTTAAACATCTTGTCAGCTGGGGGCTCGAGAGATCATTTTTGTCCAATGATGCATTTAGAAGCTCCACCCTTCACATGGACTGGCAGGAGATGGGGCCTCAGTCAACCAGGTTTCCAAATACTGCCCTGCATGATACACTTAGTATCTCACAGCCACATTTTATGGAATGCTTGGTACCAGTACACTGAGCATGCGGATTTACAGCATCTCCTCATTCAAGTCTTTGCTTTTGAGTCCATTTTAGACGTCAGCTGAACTTGTACAGAACCTTGAAACTTCGTCTGGCAATTAAGGGTACCAAAAGTTCAAAGTTCCAGAAGTGCAGGTCTTCTTCCTAAAGAGATCAATTACACTGATTTCCCCGACACCCAAGTAGGATTTCTGGACAAGGTCAAAGACGACCCTAACTGAAATCCAGGGGCAGCACAGTTGGATCAGCTAAGGGCTCTTGTTAAAGAAATAATGGGAATACTGGATCACCTAAAAGCAGACAGGCCAGGGTGTTGGGAGGATGATGCTAGTGAAGATTAATAAATGCATCAAAGAGTGGACATATAGCAAGTGGTTTGGACTGGGATAGGATCATAAAGTCCTTGTATCATAAAAAGTGCTTAATTACTCCTCTGTCTACTTCATGAAGCCTTCCTTCATTCTGTAAAGAGCTTCTCCATATGAGACATCTGCTGGTGGAAGACAGACAAACTTGTCCTTAGTATCAGACAGAATCAGTGGTATCCAAATCCTCCTTTGGGTTAGGTTCAGTCACACTTCCATGATAAGGCAATGATATGCTCTACAGAATATGCCCCCATCACATGTGAGATGTAAGCTTGTGAGTTCCCAAGATGCCAAAAAATAAACTGCAATTCGAACAGAAGAGAGAAAAAGTTACTGCTGCACAAAGAATTTCTGCAGAAGGTCCTAACTCTGCTACTTTGATATACAAACTTCAAGACCGCTACATACTGGAGTAGGGAAGACCTCAGAGGTACTATGGAACCTCAGACCCTACACATTTCACATACTCCTCCATGTTTCTACCTGCAGTTTGTTATTCCGAGGTTTGCAATTACAGTCTTTAGAATTTCAATGGAAACATTAAGATATTTGAATGCGGCCTGTCTGAATGGCATTAGTGGAAAAAGGGTTGTGGATGGCTAGATGGTCTGAATGACATTACTGTAAATACATTTTGCTCAGTTATGGCCTCTCCTCCCACCGTTTAGCAACAAAGCAGTTTGTATATATAAATTAGGGAATGTGGGGAGGTGTCTCCCTACACTGGGGACTTGCGGGGGGGGGGGGACTTTACCACCCTGTAGAAAAGCGTGTTTTAGTGTTTGCTGAAAGTGACTTTCAGCAAAACTGTTTAAAATTATTTGCATAGAGTTGTTCTTGCATAGGAACCACACAGGGCAAGCACCTTTAAGCAGATGCATTTAGGTTCTTGCCACTCCTTAGGAGTACTTAATATAGACCACCTCCCAAATCAAGTAGCCAATGTACATGATAATTCTGGTAGAAATTTCTCTCTACCCATCTAATCAAGTCTTGCCTTAAAAGTGGATGAAGCAGTACTTGGTTTGACCTGTAGTGGTAACTTATTTGACAAGCTTGGAATACACACGGATGGGAACCTACCTTTCTAGCAAGTCTTATTTGTTGGTGTTAGTTTAGGTCCCTAGTATGGGCATTTGTACAGCTACTGGTTATATGAAGAAACAGATAAAAAAAAGATTGGGTCTTTCAAAGCTCAAAAGGCAAGATAAAAAGATTACCTCAAAACAACTGGTAGATTAGCGCAATTCCTGTTAAACTCAGTAGCCTATCAGGATAGTTGAAGGACTCAGGGCCTTTACCTTTTTTTGGTTAAAACTTGATGGGGCTTTTCCAGCTGAGCGATATGCTTAGATTTGTACATACCAAAAGGAGCACTGTATTCAATGACGGGTCTAACAAGGACAGTACAGTGGTAAAATTATTGCTTTGGATCTTTAAGATATCCCACTGGAACTATAGTTATTAATTAGAAGTTATGTACCTACCATAACGTTCCATGTTAGTTGTCTTCATCTCGCCTTCTTCTTGCTGGATGGGTTCGGAGCCGATCCTCGGCTCCGACTCTTTAGCTCGAGAACTCCTTTTACCAGCTCGAGGCAACCCTATATCCCATGATGCAAGGCGGAACTACCTCAGATCTCGTTTGGCAGCTAACTAACCCTGCTAAAGACTTATCCTAATATAATTAGGAACCATGGTTCCTAAAAGAAGTCCTCATAACAATGCTCCAGAGGAAGCAATCTAATAGGAACTCTCCAAGATCTGTCCAGGCCAGGGGAAGGAGGGTGGGAGAAGAAGGAGATGAAGACAACTAACATGGAACGTTATGGTAGGTACATAACTTCTAAATGTTAAGTTGTCAATCTCATCATTCTTGCTGGATGGGATCTAGCACCTGTATCCCGGGTGGCTCAATGGAACAGACTCTTGAGAACAGTGGAACCAAAACTGGCCCTATCTCTGGAGGCCAAATCCAACTTGTAATGAGACACAAAAGTATGAGGCGTGGCCCAAGTAGCTGCTGCACAAATAGTGTCAATGGGAAGTCTATCCTGAAAGGCTACAGAAGTGGATAGACTCCTGGTGAATGAGCTTTTGGCTTAGAAGATAGTTGTTTGCCCCTTAGAGAGTACACATAGGAAATGGTGGAAGTCAACCATCTAGATAAGGTCACTTTAGATACTGGAAGACCCAACCTGCTTCCTGCATAGGAGACAAACAATTGGTCTGATTTTCTAAGTTGTTTAGTCCTATGTAAGTAGTACCTGAGCTGACGATGAACATCCAAAAATGCAGCTTCTGTTCAGCTCTGTCAGAATAGTTAGGAAAGAAAACTGGTAGATCAATAGATTGGTTAATATTGGCTTGAGATACAACCTTGGGAAGAAAGGAAGGGTTAGTCCTGAGCGAAACCCTATCCTTATGAAACACCAGATAAGGTGAACGAATACAGAGGGCCTGAATCTCAGAAACTCTTCTTGCAGAAGTAACAGCCAGCAAAAATATAGTTTTCCATGTCAACAACTTTAAAGAACACGTAGCAGGACGGTTCGAAGGAGGTAGAATTAGGGGTGCCAACACTAAGTTCAGAGCCCCTTGCGGGGGGGGGTGTTTCACAGGCGGGTTTAGGAGAAAAACTCCTCTCAAAAGGCTCTGCATAACCTATGAGACATGATGTTATTGTCCTGCAAGCCAACATGAAATTTGGAAATAGCAGCCATTTGTACTTTGACTGTAGATGATGACGATCCTGAATGAAAAACCTCCGCCAGGAAATCCAAAACAGAATGTATAGGAGCGGTGAAGGGATCAATATTTCTGGCGTTTGCCCAAATAGAAAACGCCGCCACTTGCTAGCATAAACAGTTCTAGTGGGCGACTTTAAAGAAGACACTAAAATGTCTCTGACTGAGTCAGAAATCATTGGTAGCCTGGCTAGGGAAGGAAGTGGAGCAACCAAGCAGTGAGGTTGAGAGAATGAATGGCTCGGTGCTGCTGACCCGACTGGTGGATCAAAAGATCCGGAACTGGGTCCAGATGCCAGGGCTGCACCAGAAGGTGACGATGTAGAGGCGGAAACCAAATTTGTCGAGGCCAATATGGAGCAATGAGGATCAATTTGGCTCTCAAAGCGGTGGCTTTCTGAATGACTTGTGGAATCAATGGAAAGGAGGAAAAGCATAAAGAAGTCCCGAGGCCAATCCTGGGTTAGAGAGTCTCTCAGGGTTGGCCTGGAAGAGGAAATAGTGTGAAGTAATCTGGGCACTTGCTGTTTTGAGGGGTAGCGAAAAGATCGCAACAAGGGTGCCCCACTTCAGAAAAATCTGATCCACTACAGACTGATTGAGAGACCACTCGTGAGGCATCAGAATAGATCTGCTTAGCCTGTCCGCCAATAGGTTGGACCTGCCGGGATGTGCGTTGCTATCAGAAACCGCTGAGAAGAGATCGCCCATTGCCAAAGTCTGAGAGCTTCTCGACATAAGGGATAGGACCTGGTTCCGCCCTGTCTGTTGATGTACCAGACCACGGACATGTTGTCCGTCTGTACTGCAATAGTCCCTGTGGGAAGAAAGTCGTCGAGGGCTTGCAACGTTAAAAGCACTGCTCTCATCTCCAGGACATTTATGTGCAGGTGGTATTCTATGGGTTGCCACGTCCGGTGGACCATCCTGCCCTGATAATGCCCCCACCCGATCAGAGAGGCATCCGTGGTGACTGTGGCAACTGGAGGAGGGGAACAAATGGTCGGCCCTGCTGAAGAAGAGGGAAGATACCCACCATCGTAGATGAGCCCTGCAAGACTGTGTCACTAAGATCTCGTGTCTCATGGGCAGATCGTGTACGACCACTGCGTGAACAACATCCACTGCAGGAGACGATGTGGAAGCGAGCTAGTGGAAGAAGAACAATGGCTGCAGCCATTAGGCCTAGAACCTTCAAGACAAACCTGGCTTTGACCTTGTTGCTTTGTAACAGAAGCTGAACAAATTTCTGGATGTCCAGAATCCTTTGATTTGTTAGTCTGGCTAACATTTTGACGGTATTTAACTCTGCGCCTATAAAGGTGATAGATTGGCAAGGCAGCAGAGAGGATTTTTCAAATTCACGAAATTCCTAGACTCTTGCAAAGCTGTAGGTGTAATCTCTGGACGAAGAAGCTGATCCCTGGAGGTGGCGGAGAGGAGCCAGTCGTCCAAATAAGGAAACACTTGGAATCCTCGGCGTCTCAGGTGAGCTGTGACCACCGCCATGCATTTGGTGAACACTCTGGGGCTGAAGTGAGGCCAAAGGGCAGTGCTCTGAATTGGTAATGACTGGCTCCCAGCCGAAGCGGAGAAACCTTCTGGAGCGTCTGTGAATCTTTATGTGATAGTACGGATCCTGAAGGTCTATCGGGCACATCGAGTTGGCCTTGCCCAGAAAGGGCAGAATGGATTGCAGCGTGACCATCCGAATCTTGCCTTTTGACAGACTTGTTTAGTCTGCTTAGGTCTAGTATTGGTCTCCAATCTCCCGTCCTTTTGGGGACCAAAAGAATCTTGAGTAGAAGCCGTATCCTACTTGGTCTGCCGGCACTGTTTGGATGGCCCTTTTCCTCAGGAGTTTTAAAACTTCCTGTTTTGCCAAATCCCTTTGACCGGGTGAGATGTCTGGAAGGGATTGTAGAGGTGGAAACCTTTCAAGGGATTTTGTAACCCTCGGATATAATCGACTGTACCCACTTCTCTTGTGATAGGGATTGCCAGGCTACTGGGTACAGCGAAATCCTTCCCCGACTGCCTCCAAGGGTGGACAGTCGGGCAACACCTCAGGGATGCTGAAAGGGCTTCTCAGGAAGAGGCTCCCTGTTGCCCTGGTTCTGAGGACCCCCTGCCTCTAGGGCGTCTATTATTGTTACCCCTCTGCCTCTAGGGGTAAACTGACCACGTGTGTCCGTGTAGCTCCTTGGGCTTTACGGAACCACATCTTCCCCCTTCTGACCCTTGGGATATGGTCTAGAAGGAGTGGAAAACTGGACTCCAACGGCAGAAAGAGTTTTACCGTCTTGTTCACATCTGGTCAAAGTATCCTTCACCTGAGGTCCGAACAAAGCCGAACCGTCAAAGGGGTGTTGGTGAAGGGCGCCTTAAAGGGGTCCATAAAATTACACAGCCGCATCCAGGCTTGGCGCCTAAGAGCAACACCTGTGCCTGCGGCCCTGCTGCTCCATCGGCTGCATAAGATATGAGCCGCATGGAGGAGTTAGATATCGAATTCAGGATAGCTAGCTGAGAGGCAATCTTTTCCTGAGCCCCAGCAGCTGAAGGATCCTGGACTACTTCCCCAGTTCCTTGAGAATATCTCGTTGAAGCCTGGTGAAGTGACAAAGGTAATTCAGCGAGCATTGCAAAGGTCGCTGAAGAAAACATCCGCTTTCCATACCTGTCCATGGTCCTAGAATCCTTATTAGGAGGATGGACAGGTACTGAAGGATCCGCCAGTTCCTTCTTAGTGGCCGCCACCACCATAGCATCCACAGAGACACCTTTGGACAGGAACTGTTTGTCCGAAGGGGCCGTGATAATTTGGATGGTCTCTTGGGGACAGGTTCCACAGAATCTGGAGCCACGCCTTCCGAGCCACTACCTGCATGAGTGGGTCGAAGGCGGAGACACCCAGGAGGTGGAGGGTCGGGATCCAAAGCCTCCAGGTATACCGACTCATCCTCGGAGGGGTCAATGGAGGCCAATTCCCCTCTGTTTGAGGAGCTCAAGGATGTCTGAAAATGAGACATCCTCAGAGGGTGGGAACCCTCCGACTCATCTAAGTCGGTATCAGATGTAGTAGACTCAGGGGAGTCTGTGTGTTTCCTCTTACCGTCCTCTTCCGAGGGGTTCACCTGCAGGGTCAGGAGAAACCTCGGAAGAGGAGGAAATTCCCAGTGGGGAAACCTGGGGCGATGGATCCCTGGGCCTGAGAGCAAGAGGCTGGCAAGAGGCTTCTGCAGGCACTGATGAGGGAGGAGCTAGAGGATAGACCGTTGACCAGGCTCCGAGGCCAGGACACTCCTCATCACCTCAAAGGCTCCTCTCCCGGGAGACCTGAACACACCGCTCCAAGAAACAGGAATGGTCGGCTCCAAGGAGAGAGAAGGCT
This sequence comes from Protopterus annectens, assembly GCF_019279795.1. Taxonomy (NCBI): domain Eukaryota; kingdom Metazoa; phylum Chordata; order Ceratodontiformes; family Protopteridae; genus Protopterus; species Protopterus annectens. The sequence goes on from NC_056725.1 coordinate 1,413,492,782, forward strand.
CGAGGCAGATGTCGGCGCCGAGCTTACCAAGCAGCTCGAGAGGGAGAGCGGGTCGGACAAGGGTCCGATGCCACTAGCCCCTCGGAGCCGACAGTGGAAACCCGGCGACGGATCCCTCCAAGGAAAGTCTCAAGGAGGAGATCGGAGCCGAGGATGACGGAGCCGAAGGATGTATCGGCTCGCATCGAAACAGTCGCTGTCCCAAGAAGCTCAACTCTGGTGTGGAGTCGGAGGAGGAATCTCAAGAATTGGGGCTGAAGCGAAGTCTGTTGAGACGGGCTATGGAGCATTTGGGCCAGTGCCTGAGACTTCAACAGCCTGCTTACCACCCTCTCCAAATCGTGGTCAGAAAGCCTGGAAGATCTCGAAGATCGGCTCCGATGGCTCCGCTCCGACAAAGAGGAGACCCGGAGCCGAGTGGATACTTAGTATCGAAGGGGACCGGGATCTCTTGCGGGCGGAGCCATCGGAAGTCCCTTGAACCCCAGATGGAGCCGAGGATCTCGGCCCGATGCTGGATAAAGTGTCGGCTCCAGCCGGCCGACAAGGCAACAGTAGTCAGGGTATCGGAGCCGGCCGCACCAACCCACTACTCTGGCAGAAGAAGCATCGGTTCCAGCCGGGCCGATCGGCTCCGACGGGCCGGAGCCACCGAGGAGGCTTAGACACTGTAGCCTGAGCCTTCGGTGGCTTAAGAGGTTTTCCTGCCCCTTGCTTAGGAGGAGAACCTTCAGGTTTCAACAAACCTCGGAGGATCAGTTTGTTCCTCCTTTCCTGCAGGACTCGCTGGCTAAAGGCATGACACAGCACAGGAGTCCTGCAGGTGCAAAGGCCCCAGGCAATACACAAGAAGTGTGACCGTCTGTCAGGGACATTTTCTGACAGCACTGGTCACACTTCTTGAAGCCTGAGACCTTGCCTTCCTTAGACATCCTAACAGGATACACACACAGTCCCCACAAACACACAACTTAATCCCTACACAGACACACAGGAAGGGAATAACTTGGGGAACTAGGCCTGACTAAAACTTTCACTGAAAAACTATATTAAAAGTTTAAAAGGAAGGGAATAGGGTGGGCTGTACTAAATACAGGCTAACCTGACACTGAAGGGAAATTAAACCCCTAACTAACTTTTTTCTTATTTAACAAGAAAAACTTACCTCAGCTGGCAAAGGAGACCTCTTTCGCTAAGCGGCAAACGAGATCTGAGGTAGTTCCGCCTTGCATCATGGGATATAGGGTTGCCTCGAGCTGGTAAAAGGAGTTCTCGAGCTAAAGCTAGTGCCGAGTCGGAGCCGAGGATCGGCTCCGAACCCATCCAGCAAGAATGAAGGCGAGATTGACAACTTAACATCTATAGTTATTAACTCAATTTCAAAAAGTACCCACAATATACAAACACCTTTTTTTATGCTCATTCAGCACATTCACTTTTGCTAATGTAGCTACACTACATTTGATTATATGCTCACAATGTTGTGTCTTTCGGCTTTTCCCGGTTAGGGGTCGCCACAGCGGAACTCCGGTCCACTAATGATTGGCAGTAGATTTTTACGTGCTGGCTTGCCAGGCCTAACGCACAACCTTCAACGAAGGAACGCCCATTCACGCAAGTCGCCACACAGAAGACGCTCTGAGAATCGAACGGGCAACGTCTGAGGCGACAACGCTACCGCAGCACCACCACCGCAATAAAAACAAAATTTATAACATTGCTGGGTACTTCATTTTCTTTGGAAGTCACCCAAAAGAGACCAAAAGGCATAGAGACAACCAACTGCTGTCTTTGGTAAAATGGCAAAAGAATTAAAGATTGTGTGGGTTGCTCTCCTTTTCAACCCAACATCGTGGGCAAGAATTCAGCTTAGCTCAAGGGCCATCTCTAAATGCTCTGCAAGTCATGCCAGAAGTATGGAAAGCCACATGCAAATGATTCCCATGGGACAGGAAATCATATATGAGCAGTGCTCCTTGCGAGCATATTCTGATGAAAGTGATTATTTTTGGAAAAGGTAAGCATGGAAAAAAAAATGCATCGAGTCTGGGAGGGGGCAATGTGCAGATAAGTTTGTGCCCATAAGTTTCAAAGAATAACAATGTCACTAGTAGAAAAGAAGCAGAATAAAAATGAATGACCTTAACTTATAAAAAAAATCCAAACTCATCTCAGCATACAGATGGTAAATTTCATGCAATTTTTAAATGACCAGTAAAATTTGCAAACTTTTACTGAACAAATACATTGTAAACACTTTACCTTGGGATTGTATTCAGCATTTCTGGCACGCAGTGCAATTGTTTTTAAGTCCAACTTGCAACCCAAATTCACAGTGGACACTATATTCCTAAAATACAATGAAAATAGTTTTTGTTTGGCTGTTTAAGATATAATTATTTCCAAACAGTCTACCTATAACTCAGTGACTCAAATGGAACAACATGAATAGTGAAAGTTAAACCAAATGAATGTGATATTAAGAGGAGACTTGATAAGCACCAGAAGAAACAAACTGAAATGGCAGTTTATGATTACAGCACTAAAGCTAACCAGTATCACTAAAAATATCCACTTAGTAGGTAAGGTCCTTATTAACAGTAACCATATTGCAATCATGTTCGGGTAGGGAAGCCCACAATGCTGGGATAGGGGTCCATTCAACACTACAGAGACATTTTTTTTTTAAGGGGGCAAACTTGATTAAATGAGATTGCAAATAGTTAACTCTCAATACTTAGAGCTAAATCCCAGTTTATGTGGATCTCATAATCCAAATTAAAGCATGGACACTGAATAAAAAGTACAAATATCTTAATCCCTTATTCTGAAAACAGTTTTTTTTTTCTTAGGGGTGTTGCACGAATGTTTAAAAAAAAAATTATGAACTCACCGTAACATTCCATGTGTGTTGCCCATATTCACCTTCATTCTTACTAGGCTGGGTTCGGATCCAATCCTTGGATTCATCTTCTACCTTATTTTCAAGAACGAGGCCTTCTGCCTGCTCATGGCTAAAATCTCTATCCCACCATACACCTGAACTATCTCAGATCTAGTTTGCCCTAAAAATAAGGTTATAAATATATATTCTAAGGAAGGATTTAGAGGTTGGTGAAGAAGGACAGAGGTCAAGGTAATCCCATTTGTATAGACCCAGTCCTCTAGGAGTAAAACAAGATAAGAGGGGAAGGAGGGTGGGGATGTAAGACTGAAGGTGAAGATGGACAACACACATGGAATGTTCTGCGGAGTACATAACTTCTTTATGTGAAGTCCTACCTTGCCTTCATTCTTACTAGGTCGGGACAGTGTCCCTAGCACATTGAATCTTGAGTGGCTCACGGCAGAATATTCCTCACAAAGTACAGTTGTGTACACTTACCATAAATGTAGATGCTCGAGTGTATTCAGTATTGCAGTCATCACACTTGGGTTATCTGCCTGCAGGTAAGCTCACAGTTGGCCCAAATACCAGAGGCTTGGGATTTCTGCATTGGATGCTGTCGCCTCTTCCATGACATCAGGTCTTCAGGGGTATAAAACATGCAGCCGACACCATTACATCAGTTTTTCTTGCCCCCAAAATAGGAAGCAATTACATGGTGTGGAACACCTCCAGTAAAAAGTAAATACCATAGCCATAAGATATGTCCAAAAAGAGGAAAGGTAGAAAGCATCAAGCATACAGAAGTTAAGGGGGCAGAAGGGAGTGTAACCAGGACTGCAACAGTGAATGCACTCTAGCATCTACATTTATAGTACAACTGTACGCTATGTTCTTCATGTTTCACTGTTGCAGTCCTCACATTTGGATTGATTCCCAAAGTTGGGGATGGGTGGAGGTAGCTAAGAAGCATTAGGGCTGGCAAACAGGCCCTGTACAACTGCTGTGGCAAATCCAGCTCTGGATTTAGAAAGGGTGTACAGAGCTCTAGGAAGTCCCTGGTAGGGACTCCCCTGAGAAATGCTGTAGAGGTAGCTCTAGTGGAATGTGTTCTGATCCCCTGTGGGGTAGGTTTCCCATGGCGTTTGTAGCAGAAATGGATGCAGTGTGCTATCCATTTAGAAATGGTTTGCTTTGAAAAGCCTTGCCCACTGCGCCCCTGCAGCAAAGTGGACTAGCAACTGGCCAGATTTTCTGAAAGGCTTAGTCCTGTCCAAATAGAACCTAAGCTGCCTCTGCACGTCCAGGGAGTGCAGGATCCTTTCCCCTTTATTTTGAGGGTTAGGGGGAAAAGTTGGCAAATAAATGGATTGGTTTAAAGCCACACTAGATACCACCTTGGGCATAAATGAAGGGTTGGTCCTGAGGGAAACCCTGTCCGCATGAGTACATTTGTGTACACTTGCCATAAATGTAGACGTTAAGAGTGTATTCACTGTTGCAGTCATTACATTTGGGTTATCTGCTTGCAGGTAGCCCTCAGTCGGTCTGATTAACAAAGTCTTGGGTCCTGCGTCAGTTGCCGTCTCTTCTTCCATGACGTCAGGTCGTCAGGGGTATAAAACATGCAGCCGACGCAAACACATCAGTTTTTCTTGCCCCAGATGTCAAGTGCCCCCCTAATGGGAAGCAACTGAATATAAAAGCACAAAGATATACCTCCAACAAAAAAGCAAATACACCAAAAGGCTTTTAAGCATAGCAAAGGAAAGTAGAGGTATAGCCAAAAGAAGTTAGGGGGCTAGAGAGAAGGTAACCAGGACTGCAACAGTGAATACACTCGAACATCTACATTTATGGTAAGTGTATACAACTGTACTATGTTCTTCATGCTTCACTATTGCAGTCATTACATTTGGGTAGACTCCCAAAGCTATGGTTGGGAGGAGGAATTTAGATAGCATTAGGACCAGCTATAAGGCCCTGCAAGACTGCAGTGGCAAAGCCCGCTCCGGATTTGGAGAAAATTGGCAAATGAAAATGCTTGGTGAAAGTATGTACAGAACTCCAGGTAGCAGCTTCTAAGATGTCCCCGGTAGGGACGTCTCTGAGAAAGGCTGTAGAGGTAGATGCAGCCCTGGTGGAGTGGTCTGATCCCCTGGGGGATAGGTTTTCCATGGTGCTTATAGCAGAAATGAATGCAATGGCTTATCCACTTAGAAATTGTTTGCTTTGAAATAGCCTTCCCCTCTGCCCCTGCAGCAAATGCCACCAGCAGTTCAGATTTTCTTTGAGGTTTAGTCCTGTCCAAATAGAATCTAAGTTGTCTGTGCACATCTAAGGAATGCAGTATCCATTCCCCTTTATTCTGTGGATTGGGAAAGAAGGTTGGCAAATGAATGGACTGATTAAGAGCCACACTGGATACCACCTTGGGCATGAAGGATGGATTGGTTCTGAGGGACACCCTGTCCGCATGAAAGATGTTGAAAGGCTCCACTGCCATAAGGGTCTGTAATTCAGGTACCCTTCTAGCTGAAGTGATTGCTAAAAGGAAAGCTGTTTTCCAAGAAATAAATTTTAATTCTGCAGTAGCAGCTGGCTCGAAAGGAGGTAGAGTGAGTTTCTCCTAGACAAAGTTAAGGTCCCAGGCTGGGGTTGGAGCTCTCCTGGGTGGTCTCAAATTTTTGGCCCCTCTGAGGAACTGCTTGAGCAGTGGATGAGAGAAGAGGGGAGGTTCTGTGTTATAATGAGCTGAAACGGCTGAGGCGTGGATTTTAATGGAGGAAAAAGACAGGCCCTTGTGAAGCATCTCAGTTAAGTATTGTAAAATCGGAGGTAAATTGGGCGCTGCTGTGCTCATCCCTTGAGATCGGCTCCAGGCACAGAATCTTTTTTCCATTTTTCAGCATAAGATTTTCTAGTACTAGGCCTCCTTGCCTCTAAAATGACATCCATCACAGGTTTGCTGAGGGATGGTAAAGGACAGATTAAGTAATTAGCCAGGCTGCAAGGTTCAGTGTTAGAAGCTGAGGGTGCAGAATCTGGTTCTCCTGCTGAGACAGCAGGAAAGGGGGTCTGAGGCATGTGCAATGGAGATAACTGTGATGTACTGCGCAGGAGGGGGTACCAGTGTTGGCACGGCCAGTCTGGAGCAATCAAAATCATCCTTAGTTTGTCCTGTTTGATTTTTAGTAGTACTTTGGAGAGCAGAGGCAGAGGGGGGGGGGGGAGGCATAGACTGATACGTTTTTCCAGATGAAGGACAAAGCATCCACTTTCCAGGTTGTTTCTGGGGAATCCTTGTGCAAAATTTGTCCAATTGGTAGTCCTGGGGAGAGGCAAACCGGTCTACATCTGAGCTCCCCCATTTGCTTGTCAACATGTTGAAAACCCTTGGTTCCAGTTTCCACTCTTGTGGGTCCATGAGGTTTCTGCTCAGTCCGTCTGCCAGTGTATTTAATTTTCCTGGCAGGAACTGAGCTTGTAGGTGCACTTGGTAGCTCAAGGCTGTGTTCCACAATGCCATGGCTAGTCTGCAGAGGGGGTAAGAATGTGTACCCCCCCCACACACTTGTTTATGTACCACATAACAGTGGTGTTGTCCGTCTTTTATCATTAGTTGTCCTGGAAGAATGTGGTCCTTGAAGGCTGTCAGAGCATTCTGTACAGCTAACATTTCTTTTTGATTGATATGCAGGTGCATTTGACTTGGGTTACATTTGCCCTGAATGCACTTCCCTGCCAGGTGAGCCCCCCCCCCCCCCCATGCATAGTCTGATGCATCTGTTGTTAGCGTTTGGGCAGCAGGGGGTGGTGTGAAAGGTAGTCCCTTGTTTTGGTGGCAGGCCTCTGCCCACCAAAGGAACTCTAGGCATAGGCAAGGTATGATAGGAATCCTTGTTGCTAGGTCTCGAGAATGTTGACACCATAGGATTTTTAGATAACACTGTAGTTTCCTCATATGCAGTCTTGCATATGGAATTAGAAGAATGTAAGAGGCCATGAACCCCAAGGCTTGCAGTATTTGTCTTGCAGGTAGCAGGGTTTTTGTGGCCACTTGTTTGAAGTAGGTTGTCAAATGAATTTGTTTCTCTGGCGTGAGGTAAGCCATCTGGGAAGTTGTATTCAAGCTTGCTCCCAGGAATATAATTTGCTGACAGGGTACCAGGTGTGATTTCTTTTTGTTTATGGTGCACCCCAGACAAGTTAGAACCCTATGTACAAAGGCCAAATGATTCAAAAGTATGTCCTGGCTTTCTGCCTGAATTAGACAATCGTACAGGTATGGGTATATTTGAATATTTCTTTGCCTGCAAAATGCAATAACTAGAGCTAGAGACTTTGGCTTATCTACTGTGCCCAGGGTATTCACAAAGGGCAGTGCAGAGAACTGAAAGTGCGTGTAGCCTGCTTTGAAGCATAGGTATCGTCTGCAAGATTCCCTGATTGGGATGTGCAGGTATGCTTCTTTTAAATCTAGTGTTGCAAACCAGGCGTCTTTGTCTATCATAGGAAGTAATTGGTGAAGGAGTCAGCATCTTGAATTTTGGAATCTCAAAAAAGGTCCTGGATAGGATGCCATGACTTGTCTTTTCTGGGTACCAGGAAAAGTCTCGAGTAGAAACCTTGTCCCTTTTCCTCTTCTGATACCAGCTGAATAGCCCCCATGCTTAAGAGAGAAAGTACTTGTTTTTGGGTCTCTGCCCACTGATTTGGGGGTAGGTCCGGCCACCCGCTTTGTGATGGCAACGTGTGGAAGTGAAATCTGTATCCCTGGGAAACTATATTTAAAACCCATTTGTCCTGGGTAATGAGTTCCCAATTCTTTGCATGAAGAGCAATCTTTCCCCCCAAAGGGGCAGTCAGTTGGTAAGTGCTTGGAAATTTTAAAAGGAAGTCATTGAGACAAGTCTACCATAGGGGGGAGACTTATTATTCCCAGATTTGGAAGTGGAGGCCCCCCACTGCTTAGCTCTATGCATTAGTTCTGTGTCCCCCCTGGGACTGAAACCTGGGTTTTTTGCTGTGTCTGAGTTTGGCTTGAGACGACCTGGAAGGGGCTGGAAAGGACCAATTCTTAGAGGGCCAGTGCCTACTAAATCTAGGAGGCTGAACTTGTAAAAAATATTTAATAGTTTGCACAGATTTAGCTTTATCTTCCATCTTTTTAAGAACTTCCTCAGCCTTGTTGCCAAACAGGCGGTCCTGATTTAAAGGAGCATCCAACAATTTAGCTTTAACATGATCAGGCAAAGATTGCTCCTTAAGCCAAGCATGCCTTCTGAGCAGAGACCCAGTAACAGCAGCCCTGCAAGAGGCCTCTAATAAATCAAAACCACATTGCAAAGTATGTTTTCCAACTTGTTCAGCAGAATGCATTAAATCCTGTAATTCTATGTTTTCCACACAGTCAGGAATCAACATCATTTTCTGTTTAAGAAGTCCAATAACATGTCGCTGATACTTGAACATATGAAGCTGGCAGTTTAAAGCCCTAATGGCCAAGGTTGCAGAAGTGCAAACCTTCTTACCCCATCTATCAGAAGGAGTAGGATTTTTAACAGTAGAAGCCTTAATGCCTTTGGGCCCCTGTGAAATAGTCTCTGGATCTGAAATAGGATTTTTAAAAAGGAACTTGTGGGACTCTGGGACCCTGTAGTATCTTGTCAGGTTTTCTGGGAGCAGGAGGCAGGGAATCAGGGGCCAAACTAGATTCCGAAAAAGCATCATCACTGTCTAGTACAGGAGGAATAGCCAAAGTCCTATGCTGAGGTAGGAGAAGGAAATCCCTAAGCCTCTTTTTTGAATCAGAAAAATCCAGGCTTTCCCAGTGGAAATGCTCCCTTAGAGTATGTAAGGTTTCCCCAAAAGAAAAATCCTCAGGAGGGGAAGCAGAGGAAATAGAGTCCTCTGCATCAGAATCTTCATAAGTAGATAAGGCCAAATCCAGATCATCAGAGGAATCAGAAAAAACAGAATCCTGATCAGAAGATTCATAATCAACTTCAGTCATAGGCCTCTTAAAAGGGGGCTTGGCTACCACTGATCAGAGTTATTAGATCTTCAGCCATTCTTATAATTTGTTTTTTAGGCATATAGGCCTGAGCATGTGGCCTGGCCGTAGATTTTTTAGGCATGGATCAAGATTTAGGCCTAAATAAAGAAGGAGGTGTCTGTTTAATATGCAAGTCTGTAGGACTGAATACACCCTCAGAAGCCAGTGCCTGCACAGCAGCTCCGGACTCATCCAAGAAAGAGACATCCACGGGCTCCATAGCTACAGCAAACCGGACTCTGAATGGGTCTCAGTAGATGCATGCGAATCAGAAGTAGCAAGTATCAAGGGGCTGCGAAAGCGCCTCACTCAGTCCCAGCGAACTAGGGACTAGCTTAGGAGAAGCGTCGTCAGCAGTTTTGGACCTCGGCGGCCTGTCACTGTCTTCATCTTTGCATTTTTTCGGACAGCAAGGTACGTCGTGGTCAGGGCCTAGGCAAGGAATACAGTATGAATGAAAATCTTTGCGGTATTTGCTTTCCACAAGTAATGCAATTATTAACTTTTACTGACATCGGTAAGGAGCAAGAAAAAGTTTCCCCAATGGGGTACTTAGCTTTCGCTGAAGTCTTCGGTTCTGAAACTCTAAAACAAAACTTTCAGGAGTCAGCCGACCGGCACTTGCAAACTGCTTCTGCTTCGGGCACCGCATGGCAAGAAAGACTGGGGTAATGGCGTCGGCTGCATGTTTTATACCCCTGACTACCTGACGTCATGGAAGAAGGGACAGCAACCGACCCAAGACCCAAGACTTTGTTAATCAGGCTGACTGAGGGCGACCTTGAAGCAGATAACCCAAATGTAATGACTGCAACAGTGAAATATGTCTGCAATTCAGACACTCTTCTTGCTGAAGTGATGGCTAGAAGCAAAGCCGTTTCCCATGAGAGGAATTTTAACTCTGCTGTAGCAGCAGGTTCAAAGAGCGGAAGCGTGAGCTTTTCTAATACAAAGTTAAGTTCCCATGCTGGAGTGGGAGCTCTCCTGGGAGGTCTTAAATTCTTTGCTCCTCTCAGAAACTGTTGGACCAGAGGATGAGAGAAGAGGGGCAGCTCAGTGCTATAATGAGCTGAGATGGCAGAGGCATGAATCTTAATTGAAGAGAAGGATAGGCCTTTCTGGAGCATTTCTGTTAAGTAACCTAGTATAGGAGGTAAGCTGGGCACAGAAGTGTCCATTCCCTGAGATTGACTCCAGGAACAGTATCTTTTCCACTTTTTCAAATAGGATTTTCTAGTACTAGGCCTCCTTGCCTCCAGAATGACATCCCACTCCTGCTTACTAAGGGTTGCTGGAGTATGAGCCAGGCTACTAGGTTAAGGGTCTGAAGCTGAAGGTGCAAAATCTGGCCTTCCTGCTGGGACAGCAGAGAAGGGATCTGAGGAAGGTGCCATGGTGGCACTACTGTCAGACTGCGCAAAAGAGGGTACCAGTGCTGGCATGGCTAGTAAGCAACTAGGATTGTCCTTGGCCTGTCCTGTTGATCTTTAGTAGAACATTCGAGAGGAGGGGCTGAGGGGAAAATGCACAGATTGAGAGGCTTTCCCAGGTAAAGGCCAGGGCATCCACTTTCCAAGCTTGGCTGTGGGGAGTTCTGGTGCAATATGTGCACAACTGATAGTTCTGAGGGGGAAGCAAAGAGGTCCACCTCTGGTGCCCCCCACCTATCCCTCAAAAGCTTGAATATTTTGGGATCCGTTTTCCACTCGTGTGGGTCCATGAGAATTCTCCTCAAGTCATCTGCCAGTGAATTTAGTTTGCCTGGCAGGAATTGAGCTTGCAGATGCACTTGGTTGCTCAAGCCTGTGTTCCACAGAGCCATGGCTAATCTGCAGAGTGGGTATGAATGGGTTCCCCCCGTTTTTTTTTTTTGTTTGTTTTTTTATGTACCACATAATTGTGGTGTTGTCTGTCTTTACAAATGGTTGTCCTGGAAGAATAAGGCCTTTGAAGGCTGTCACAGCATTCTGTACAGCTAACATTTCTTTTTGACTGATATGCAGGTGCATTTGCTTTGGGCTCCACTTGCCTTGAATGCACTACTGTCCTGCCATGTGAGCCTCCCATGCACAGTGTGATGCATCTGTTCGGGTTTGGGCGGCAGGGGGTTGAGTGAAAGGGAGTCCCTTGTTAAGGTAGCAGGCCTCTGCCCACCAAAGGAACTCTGTCCTTAGGCAAGGAATGATGGGAATCATTGTTTCCAGGTCCTGAGAATGTTGACACCAGAGTAAAAAAAAAAAAAAAAAAAAAAAAAAAACAAAGTACCACTGAAGTTTCCTCATATGCAGTCTTGCATATGGAATCAGTAGAATGCAAAAGGTCATGAACCCTACGGCTTGCAGTACTTGTCTTGCAGATAGCAGGGTTTTGGTGGCCAGTAGACTGAAGTAGTTTGTCAAATAAATCTGTTTTTCTGAAGTGAGGAATGCCATCTGGGAAGTTGTGTTCAAGCTTGCTCCCAGGAATACAATATGTTGGCTGGGTACCAGATGTGATTTCTTTTTGTTGATGGTGTACCCAAGTGAAGTTAGAAGTAACTTTACAAATGCCAGGTGCTGTAGTAGCAATTCCTGACTTTCTGCCTGAATCAGGCAATCTTACAAGTATGGGTAAATTTGAATTGTTCTCTGCCTGCAATATGCAATGGCAGGAGCTAGGCATTTTGTGAATACCATGGGGACAGTAGATAAGTCAAAGGGAAGTGCAGAGAACTGATAGTGCATAGAGCCTGCTCTGAAACATAGATATTTTCTGCAAGACTCCCTTATTGGGATGTTCAGATAAGCTTCTTTTAAGTCTAGGGTTGCTAGCCAGGAGCCCTTGGCTAGCATAGGGAGCGGCTGTTGGACAGTAAGCATTTTGAATTTTGGAACCACCAGAAAGGTGTTGAGAATGGACAGATCCAAGATAGGACACCAAGAGTTTTCTTTTCTGGGTACCCGAAACAGTCTGGAATAAAAGCCTTTTCCCCTTTGTTCTGTTGGGACAGGTTGAATAGCCTTGATACCGAGAAGAGAAAGTACTTGCTTTTGGGCCTCTGCCCACTAGTTTGCGGGGGGGGGGGGGGTCTGGCCATCCACTTGGGGTTGGGAGTGAGTGGAAGTGGAATCTGTATCCCTGGGAAGCAATGTTTAAGACCCATCTGTCCTGGGTAATGTACTCCCAGTTTGTGGCATGCAGGGCAAGTTTCTCTCCTAAAGCTGCAAGTATTTGGGCAAAGTTTGGAAGAGTTAAGCATAAGTCATTGTGAGATTTCACCATAGGATGACAGCTTACTACTCCCTGTTTTGGTGGTAGGAGCACTCCACTGCTTAGATCTGTGCACATCCTGAGACTGTAGTCTTGGTGGTCTGCTACCCCGGGTTTAGACTGAGAAGGTCTGGGTGGGATTGGAAAAGACCAGTTTTTTGAAGGCCAATACCTACTGAATCTAGTTGGCTGTACTTGTAAGAAATCTTTAACAGTTTGCACAGATTTAGCGTTTTCCTCCATCCTTTTGAGGATGACTTCTGCTTTAATTGCCAAACAGATGCTCTTGATTTAATGGTGCATCTAGTAATTTTGCTTTGACATGATCTGGCAAGGTTTGTTCCTTAAGCCAAGCATGCCTTCTAATAACAGACCCAGTGACAGCAGCCCTGCAAGATGCTTCTAAGCCATCAAAACCACACTGCAAAGTATGTTTACCAACTTGGTTAGCAGAATGCATTACCTCTTGTAAATCTTTATGTTCTGCACAATCAGGAATCAACATAATTTTCTGTTTAATCAGTTCCATAACATGTTGCCGATACTTTAACATATGAAACTGGCAATTTAAAGCCCTGATGGCAAGATTAGCAGAGGTGTAAACCTTCTTATCCCTAGGGTAGGGTTTTTGGCTGTTGTAGCCTTAATGCCTTTAGGTCCCTGGGAAATGATCTCTGGATCCGCAGTAGGATTCTTAAAGAGGAATTTGTGGGTGTCAGGTACTCTATAGTACCGGTCAGGTTTCCTGGGAGCTGGAGGCAAAGTATCAGGGGTAAGCTGGATTCCAATTAGAAATCTACAATTTCCAGTACAGAAGGGATAGCTAGAGGCCTGTGCTAAGGCAAATTTAAAAATTCCTAGTCTCTTTTTGGACTGTGAGTAAACCTTGCTCTCCCAGTGGAAATGCTCCCTAAGGGTATGCAGGGTTTCACCAAAGGAAAAATCTTCTGATGGGGAAGCAGAGGGAATGGAATCCTCTGCATCAGAATCCTCATAGGTAGACAAGGGTATGTCCTGGTAATCAGAAGGTTCAGAGTTATCAGACCCTTGATCTGAAGAATCGGAAGGAAATTCAGTTTGTGGTCTTTTTGAGGGGGAAGGCTGGCTTCCCCTAATTAAAGTAATAAGGTGTTCTGACATTCTAAGCAATTGTTTTTGTGGCATGTGGGCCTGAGAATGCGCTTTGGTCCATTTCCTAGGCATAGTGCGAACTCTAGGCCTGTGAAATTTGGTATTTTTGGATTGAAACAAAGTCATTGGTTTAATGTGAAAATCGGAAGGTCTGAATACACCCTCAGAAGCTGGTGCCTGCACAGTGGCTCCGGACCCATCCAAGGTAGAAACATCCGCAGGTTCCACATTCGAAGAAGCATCTCATGGCATACCGGATTCCAAATAGGTCTCAGTACAGGCCTGCGAATCTGTAGAAGCGGGTATCAGGGGTGGCAAAAGTGCCTCACTGAGTACCAGTGGACTGGCGACTCGCTTAATGGTAGCGTCATCGGCAGCTTTGGACCTATGCAGTCTTTCTGTCTTTACCCTTACGGTTTTTCGGAAGATTGGTAGTCAGACGGCTTATGGAAGCCATTTTGGAATACGGAGATAGAGAGTGAAAGAATACAGTGACAAAATAGCCCGACGACGAATAGTTTGGGCATTGAACAAGGCGCAAAACCGACAGTGAGGGGCATCTTGGTCTGGGACTAAACAGGTGACGCAGTGAAAATGAAACTCTGAGGTATTTGCTTTCTACAGACAAGACAATTATTAATTTTTTCTGACATCGGTTAGAGCAAGAAAAAAGGATCCCCAACGGGGTACTTATCTTTTAGAAGACTTCAGGTCTGGAACTCTGAAAACAAATTTCAGGATGTGGCAGACCGGCACTTGCAAACTGCTTCTGCTTCGGGCACCACACGGCAAGAAAGACTAACGTAATGGCATCGGCTGCATGTCAACACCTGACGTCATGGAGGAAGCGAGAGCATCCGATGCAGAAATCCCAAGATTCTGGTATTCAGGCCGACTGAGGGCTACCTGCAGGCAGATAACCCAAATGTGATGACTGCAACAGTGAAACACGAAGAACATCTTGCTGCACTTCGCGTTGGAAGAAGATGTGAAGAGATCGCAGCAAGGTTGACCCCACTCACTGAAGATCTATTCTGCTACACACAGATTCAGAGACCACTCATAAGGCCTCAAAATGGTCTGGACAAAGTGGGCAAGATCTGATACCTCCCAGTTTGTTGATGTATCAGACCACTGACATGTTGTCTGACTAAATAGCAATCGTCCCCAGAGGAAGAAAGGCATGAAGGGTCTGCAACCCTAGAAGGACCGCCCTCATCTCTAGGACATTTATATGCAAGCTGGTCTCTATGGGGGACCACAGGCCTTGGACTGTCCTGGCCAAACAATGCCCCCCCACCCAAGTTGGGAGGCATCCGTGGTCACTGTGGCTTGGGCCGGGGCTGGAACAAAAGGTCGTCCCTCCAAAATGTCTGGAGAGCTCTTCCACCATATGAGGGACGGACGGCAGACTCGACCGAGTTGAATTGGATATGTCAATGGCAGTTCCAACAGGGACCATTGTACTGCTAGAGTCCACTGAAGAATTCTCAAGTGTAACCAAGCACATGGGGGAAGAGTTATGGTCGCTGCCATCAAGCCTAAAGCCCTCAACACAGATTCCACTATTGGAAGATGAGAACGGTAGATCAGGAAGATGTGCATCCTCAGGTTTTGAACTCTCTCCAAGGTCAGGAATCTTTTGCACTGAAAAGCATCTATCCTTGCACCAATGTAGTCTATTCACCTGTACAGGATCTAGGAAAGATTTGGATGCATTGATTGCGATCCCCAAACACAGGGCAAGAGTCAGGAAATAATCCCTGGTTTGGGAGAGTAGACGCCTGATGGGAGCAGTGAGGAGACAATCATCCAGGTACAGATAGACCTGAATTCCCTGAAGCCTCAGGTGAGCCGCTACCACTGCCATCACTTTGGTAAACACCCTGAGGGCTGTGGTGAGACCAAAGGATAGGGCTAGAAATTGGTAAAGATGGACTCTTAGCCATAAGCGGAGGAACGTCCTGGAGCTTCTGTGCATTTTTTATGTGATAGTAAGCATCCTGAAGATCTAACGAGCACATCCAGTCGCTCTCTTTCAGGTACAGCATGATGGACTGTAATGTGACCATCCAGAACTTCTCTTTGGCAACTTACAGGTTCAGGGTAGAGAGGTCCAGAATGGGCCTCAAGTCCTCCATTTTCTTTGGCACCTAAAAGAACCTGGAGTAGAAGGCCAATCCGGACTGATCTGGGGGGACAGTTTTGATGGCTCATTTTTCTAGCAGCTTGGAAATTTCCCGTGCTGTTGCCTCCCTTTGCATGGGTGGTACGTCCAGGAGGTGTCTGGGAGATTTGGGGTAACCCACAAAGAGGATAGAGTATTCTCTGGATATGATTTGACGCACCCAGTGGTCCATTGTTATGGACTCCCATGCCGCTGGGTACAAGGACAATAGTCCCCAGACTGCCTCCAGAGTAGAGCAGTTGGACAACCCCCCAGGGTTGTTGCCCGGGCCCGTCCGAGTAAGGTTCGAGATCCAAAGTTCTGCGGACCCCCTCTGCCTCTGGGCCGATGTCCATTCTGTCCCCCTCTGCGGGAAGAGCAGCCCCGAGTGTCCCCAGAATACTGTGACTTCCGTAACCACATCTTCTTTTGCCCGCTCTGGTTCCGGGAAAAGGACCTTTGAGGGTTAGAGAGGATGGATCCTGATGGCAGACAGTGTCTTCCAGTCCTTCTCACTCAGGACTAATGTCTCCTTGACGGTCTTACCAAAGAGTGTAGAGCCGTCATAAGGGGTGCTGGCAAAAAACGCCTTGAAGGGTTCGGAAAACTGATATAACCTGAGCCAGGCGTTATGCCTCATGGACACCCCGGACCCAGCCACCCTAGCAGCTTTTTCCATAGCATGGGAGAGAAGTCGCATGCACGTGTTAGACACTGCTTTTAGAGTGGCCATCCTCGCACTGAACGAAGTCTTGTCCTCCTGCGACATGGACTTGGGGGGGGGGGGGGGAGACTCCTCCAGCTCCTTTACCAAGTCGCATTGGAGTCTGGTGACATGGGCCAGGTAGTTCAGCACCCTTATCAAAAAGGTAGCTGAAGCATACACCCGCTTCATTAGGCGGTCCATCATCCGAGACTCTTGGTCAGGAGGGTGGACCGAGGAACTCTCCTGAGCAAGTTCCTTCTTAGTGGCTGCTGCTACCACCATGGCATCTACAGGGGAGCCCTTATTCCAAGCTGGCCTTATCTATGGGGGGGCTTCGGATCTTGTCAGGTCTTTTTGGGATAGGTTCCATGGTGTCCGGTTCCTTCCATGCCCGTGAGGTGACCAGATCCACCAAAGGATCTGTGGAAGGGGACACCCAGGAAGTAGATGGGCCCTTGCCAAAAGCCTCCAGGAACACAGACTCATTAGAAGAAGGTTTGGGGGTAGACCAACCTCCCCACTAATGCAGGATCTCCAGAAGGTCTCCAAAGAAGACATCCTCGGGAGGTGACCTAGGGGAACCCCTCTGGGGAGGTGACCTAGGGGAACCCCTCTGGGGAGGTGACCTAGGGGAACCCCTCTGGGGAGGTGACCTAGGGGAACCCCTCTGGGGAGGTGACCTAGGGGAACCCCTCTGGGGAGGTGACCTAGGGGAACCCCTCTGGGGAGGTGACCTAGGGGAACCCCTCTGGGGAGGTGACCTAGGGGAACCCCTCTGGGAGGTGACCTAGGGGAACCCCTCTGGGGAGGTGACCTAGGGGAACCCCTCTGGGGAGGTGACCTAGGGGAACCCCTCTGGGGAGGTGACCTAGGGGAACCCTCTCCATCATCCAAGTCAGTGTCCTCTGTGAGGGACTCTGGGGAGTCCAAGTGACTCCTCTTGCATGTATGTTTGCGAGACACCTCTCCGGTGGAGCTCTCCAGGGGGGAGCTTGCAAGCCATTTGGTTCCTCAGGAAGAACCATCTGGGGTTCTTCGAGCATGGGCTGTCCCTCTGGAAAAATGAGTGGGACCATAGACAGAGCCAAGGGGGTCTAGGAGTAGTCCGAAGGGGTGGTCAGGGGTTTCGATCCGGCGGAAAGAACCCTTTCTACCATGTCAAATGCCAAAGGAGAGCAAACTTCTTGAGGAAACCAATAAGGAGGTTGGTCTCCCCGGGTCTGACAAGAGAATCAGAGCCAGGGCCCAGGTGGACAGAGCTCCGAGGGAGGGAACGTAGCCCAACAAAGTCGGAGCTGGTGAAAAAGGTTCCACTCCCTCCGATTAGACACGCAAGCTCCAACTCTGAGAGCAGCTCGGATCCAAAACGCTCCAGGCAGCTGTTGGCGTCAAGGAAGCAGGTACCGTCGGCACAGACCCCCTGACCAAAGCCAACCTCGGATCACAGTACTCCGAACCCAAAGGTCGGATTGGAGAAGGAGATATAGGTTGAAAAAAGGAAGCGAGCTCCCCCCTCCTGAGGAAGGGGGCTGGCAAGACCCCAATTTGTCTCTGTGTATGGATAAAAATCGCATCATCTTATCCAGATCCATGTCTGACAAGGAGCGGGTGGACCGCAACGAGGACACGGACTCCATCCTGGCAGGTCAGGGCACAGAGGTCAGAGAAGCTGGACATGTCTCCTCCAGGGAGAACCCCAGAGATCGGAGCAGAGGGGCGTCACGGATCCGTGGTGTCTTAGTCGGAGAAGCAAGGTCCAGAGACATCTCTCTCTTTTCCCTTGTCTTCGACTCTCTCTCTCTCTCTACCTCTTTTCTGCTCCACTACCGCAGGCTTTGGTACAGGAGGTTCAGTCCCAGCCTGGGAGGGAGGAGAAGCCAGAGGGAGAGGTGGTCACGGCAGCTGCTGTGACCGAAGCCGGAGACGAGGAAACAGAGTCTGAAGGAGGAAAAAGACTTTTTAGGGCCAACTTGGCCCTCCTACCCTTGAGGGCATGGGGTTGAAGCCCGCACAAATGCTACAGTCCACACTCAGGTGGGCCACACCCAAGCACAAACCACACAATGTGTTGCCATCTGCTCGAGATAACTTATGGCCACACTCAGTGCAGCGCTTGAAAACAAGCTTTTCAGCCATGCTATTTAATAGAAAGATAACCTTAACAAAAAACAGGCAGGTGCTTTCTAACTAAAATACAAACTCACCACACTCGTACACATTAAAACACTGAGGGGGGGGGGGCTACCACCTACACCACAGTACAAACTACTCCAACGTAAAAAACACCAACACTTGAGGCACCACTGATCCCGGGAGCTATAGACCTATTAGCCTGACGAGCCTGGTCTGCAAAGCCATGGAACTTTATCATCATGGAACTCATAAACAAAGACATTGGTAACCTCCAAACTCTGGATCCCACCCAGTTCGGGTTTGTGAAAGGCAGATCATGCCTCCTGAACCTGATCGACTTCTTTGAGGCAGTCGCCAAAGCCGTAGATGAGGGTAAAGTGGTTCACACAGCTTATCTTGACCTCGCCAAGGCTTTCGACACCATCCTCCATTCTGGAATTATAGCTAAACTCAATAAACTAGGCATAAATCCCTACGTCACAAGATGGGTTGCCAACTGGCTCACTGACAGAACCCACACTGTAAAAGTTGCAGACTCCAAATCTGACCTCAGACCAGTGACAAGTGGAGTACCACAGGGTTCCGTCCTGGGACCGCTCCTGTTTGGTATCTACTTCTCTGAAGTACAGGCTAATGCAGAAGGCCTCTGGCTAACGAAGTTCGCAGATGACTGCAAACCAGGAGCCATAGTCAAGTCCCCAAATGATGTGAACATCCTACAGGGGGGCCTCTCTGAGACAGATGCCTGGTGTCAGAGCCATGGCTTCAAGCTCGATGCCAGAAAGTGCAGTGTCATCCCCTTTGGTAAAAACTCTGTACCCATTAACTACTACATAGGCAGCAATCTACTTAACACCGAATGCGTGATGAGACCTTGAGACCCAGGTGGACAGTTGTCTCTCCTTTGATAGTCACATCGCCACAGTAGTCAGGAAGTCCTTCTACATGGCACACCTCATCATAAAAGGGTTCTCATCCAGGAAAAAAAGAGGTCATCGTTACCCTCTACTCATCACTCATTAGACCCACTAGACCCACTAGAGAGTAAAATGCCCCTTTGGGAATGTACCTCACAAGACATCTGCAGCAGCTGGAAAGGCCACAGAAGTACCTCACAAATAGGATTACTGGACTCAAACAAATGCCCTACACTGACCGCCTCAAAAAACTCCAGCTTTACAATGTAGCATATCGCCTACTCAGAGGTGATCTCTGCCTAACATATAAAAACTATGTGTCAAACCCAGAGCTGTTGGACATGCTACACCTAAAGAAATCCCAATCCCTCCAAGCTACATGCTCTAGGGACCTAAACCTTGTCACCATAATAAACAGGACATGCTGGAGGGATAGATTCCTATCCCAGAGAATTCCCATACTCTGGAACAGGCTACCCATCTATGTCAAGCGAAGTTCTTCATTAGCACTCTTCAAGAAAAATCTTGATGAGTGGATGGGAAATAGGAAATGCACCCCGGGGATCACCTCTGTGTCTCTGCTCGTCAGTGGCACAGGAAAATAACTTTCTTGGGTGGCATAAGCCAGGGAACCTTGTTGGCTAGGCTTGCGTAGGCCCTTGGGCCGATAGCCTACTACCTACCTATGAACCTATAAGTGAGGGGAGGAGAAGGGGAACCTATATTAACACTCACTGACAAACTGAAGAAAGGTATTTACTCATGAAAGGTTTTAACCCACTGACTAGTTGGAGTGCAGAAGACACAATGCTGAAGCAATTCGCAGCAAACGAGATCTGGAAATGGAAGACAGTGGAGGTGCATTGTGGGTAAAGGGAGGTTTGGAGCTCAGAGCAGATGCTAGTAAAAGTTGCCGTCTCGGATCAGATACAGATCCGTAACCCACAGGTTGAAGACAAATGAAGCAAACTATCCGTAACCCACAGGTTGAAGACAAATGAAGCAAACTACTTCAGATCTGTAATATTACTATGGAAAGTGCACTAGTAACATACAGAGAAGAAAAAGGGCAAAAAACAGTAGGGTTAAAAGCCCTCTAACTTAAACGGGTTATCCAACAGTTCCTCTAAAGTAAACAAACTATTCCACTAAGGTAACTACAGATTAACACAAGCCAGGAAAGGGAATACAAGGCTTAATGAAAGACAGCCAAAGTCAGAAATAGCTCAATTACAGAAAATATCCTGCTACGAGTAGACACAGTCAATTGTAAAGTTAGAAAAATATCCACAAATTTTCAGAATTACAGACAAAAGATAATCAAGAAAATAATACTTAGCCAGAGCTAGCAGACGAATGCGCGATATTGTTTAGCAGAAAATGAGATCTGGGATAGGGATTTAGCCACGAGCTGGTAGAAGGCCTCGTGATTGAAAAAAAGGCAGAGCTGGATCAGAGGATCGGGTCCAAACCCAACCTATTAAGAATGAAGGCAGAATAGGACAACATCACATCAATAGTTAAGGGATCATAAGGATGTGACAGAATAAAAACTGCTATTCTGAGGTACAGAGAGGCTTAAAGGTGCTTAAACACATGAGGAAAATGTGTTAAGGAGAGAAGCAGAACTAAACAGGCTTGTCAATACCAGTTGGATAAAGGTCTACTGTCACTTTCTAATCATGTTCAAAGAATAGATTCTTGGTATCTTCCACGTTCAGAGTTAAACTGTATTATTCAGCATTTTAAATTACTTGTTTACATCTTCCCCTAAAATGTTGTGTACTGTAAAAAGTTTTTTTTTTTTTTTTTTTTTTTTTAACTTACAAGTGGATTGCCACGTTTTCTTAGATCTAACACTTAATACAAGGTTAAAACAAATGCTAAAATTGCAATAAAGCATACATTTGACAGCACTACTAGCTTCCTCCAACTATCTCCAAAAAACAGCTCAATAAAAAATGTACAATTACACCAATTACAGATCATCAATACTATATATATATATATATATATATATATATATATATATATATATATATATATAGTGCATATATAAAATGAAATATTTCCTTAAACCCATATTAAAACTGGAAAAATATATTTATATATTGCAAAAAATTGAGTTTATGCGGCTGATATTCAAACCTCACTGGCACTGAAAAGTACCCAAAGCATATCCAGACCATTTTTGTCTGGCAAGACATCTTGGACAACTTTTCTGAGGAGTTGTAACATCTCTGTGCCACTCTATTTGGCAGGACAGGATATCCAGCAGAAGACAGGATGGACGAACTAGGGTGGTAAAGAAAGGTCTCTTTCAAATTATGCAAACAGATATATTCACCCACTTATCCACAGTTATCACTTTCCACACAATCAAGGAGATTTCCAAATTACTCTCCTAACTACATTTGTTCTTTCTAGTTTTAATGACAATCTATGGGACTGGAGACTTAGCCAAAGAAAAGTACAGTTTTGTACCTACCATAAATGTAGATGTTCAAAGATCCACATTGCTGCAGTCCTTACATATGGGTAGTCCGCTGTCCTCGGTCGGCCCGAATACCAAAGTATAAGGCTGACGTTGGTCAAGGCGCTTAGAACTGACATCAGAACGTCAGGGTACAAAAGCGCATGACCGACGTCATATCCTCAGTCTTTTCTTGCCCCAGATGTCAGAAGGCCCTAAAAAGAAAGGCCAAAACCAAAAGACAGCAAAAAACCAACCAACCACCCCTGCACTAATCCTATTTACAATATTTACAATATTCACAACCCAAACCACACAACCGCCTCTAACTACAGAGGGGAAGGAGGGAGGGTAAATTGGACTGCAGCAATGTGGATCTTCGAACATCTACATTTATGGTAGGTACAAAACTGTACTATGTTCTTCATCTCACATTGCTGCAGTCCTTACATATGGGTAGAATCCCAAAGCAGAGGTAAGGGAGGATGGCAAAACTATAAAGCATTAGGAGCTGCCAAAATGCCCTGTAAAATTGCAGTTGCAAAACCAGCCCTAGATTTAGAGTAAAGTGGAAGGTGATAATGCTTAGAGAAAGTATGCACTGAACTCCAAGTAGCTGCCTCCAAAATATCTTTAGTTGCCACCCCCCTTAAGAAAGCTGTAGAAGTGGCAGTAGCCCTAGTGGAATGAGGCCTAATCCCAGCTGGAATCTCCTTACCATGATGGGAATAACAGAAAGCAATACAAAACCCAATCCACTTAGAAATAGTTTGTTTTGAAACAGGCTTGCCCTGAGAACCCAAAGCAAATGAAACAAATAACTGCTGAGACTGCCTGAACCCTTTAGTTCTGCTCAGATAATATTGCAACTGCCTGTGTATATTCCAAAGTGTGCAAAATCTTTTCCCCTTTATTCTGGGGGTTTGCATAAAAAGTAGGCAAATGAATAGTTTGGTTTAAAGCCACACTAGAAAACACTTTAGGCATAAAGGAAGGATTAGTACGCAAAGATACCCTATCCTTATGGAAAATTAAGAAAGGCTCAACCGCCATAAGGGCCTGCAATTCAGAAACCCTTCTCGCAGAGGTAATGACCAACAAAAAAGCAGTCTTCCATGATAAATATTTCAACTCGGCAGTAGCTGCAGGCTCAAAAGGTTGTAGAGTGAGTTTCTCCAACACAAAATTGAGATCCCAAGCAGGAATAGGAGCTCTACGTGGGGGTCTTATTTTCTTTGCCCCTCTAAGGAATTGCTTAAACAAAGGATGAGAAAACAATGGTGGGTCACAGTCATAGTGATCAGAAATTGCTGCAGCATGAACCTTAATAGAGGAGAAGGACAAACCTTTGTCCAGCAACTCAGTAAGATATTGAAGAGCCACACTTAAATTAGGCTTAGAAACATCAAATTCCTTTGCTGTACTCCAAAATAAAAACCTCCTCCATTTATCTGCGTACACTTTCCTTGTACTAGGCCTTCTGGCCTCCAAAATAACATTCAAAACTTGCTGTGGAAGCTGAGACCCTCCAGGGTTTAAAACAGAATATGCCAGGCTGTTAGATGTAGAGAGTGAAGTTTGACATTGAGTAAATGACTGTTCTCCTGAGACAGCAGGTGTGGAATCGAAGGCAAAGGCCATGGAGGCTCCCGTACCAGACTTCAGTAATGGGTACCAGTGCTGTCGAGGCCAATCTGGAGCTATTAAAATCATCTTTGGCTTGTCCTGTCTGACCTTCAGGAGTACCTTTGGGAGGAGAGGCAGAGGTGGAAAGGCATACACATGAAGATTGCTCCAATTGAATGAGAGAGCATCCACTTTCCAAGCTGTGGGATGAAACCTTTTTGTGCAAAACTTTGGCAGCTGGTAGTTTAGTGGAGAAGCGAACAGATCTATGTCTGGAGTTCCCCATAACACTGTCAATTTCTGAAATACATGAGGATCCAATTTCCACTCGTGGGGATCCATAATTTGTCTGCTCAACACATCTGCTAAGGAGTTCTGTGCTCCGGCAGAAACCTTGCCTGAAGATTTAGCTGTAAACTGAGAGCAGTCTCCCACAAAATCATTGCTTGTCTGCATAGAGGATAAGAATGTTCCCCTTGCTTGTTGATGTACCACATGACAGTTGTGTTGTCTGTTAGAACCAACACCTGCCCTGGAAGAAGTAAATCCTTGAAAGCTATTAATGCAAATTGGACTGCTAACATCTCCTTCAAGTTGATATGCAGATGTTGAAGTCTGGCAGGCCACGTGTCTTGTACCCACTTTCCATTTAGATGAGCTCCCCAAGCTTTGTCTGAGGCATCTGTCGTTAGAATCTGACTCGCCTCTGGCCGGGTCACAGAGTCCCTTGTTTAGGTGACATTCCTGAGCCCACCACAAAATTCCTTTTGAATGCAAGGTATTATCTGAATGACAGTGTCCATATCTTGGCAGTGCTGTGTCCATACATTTTGAGATACCATTGTAGCTTCCTCATATGCAGTTTGGCATTGGGAAGTACCAGAATACAAGATGCCATGAACCCCAAGGCTTGAAGGACTGTCCTTGCAGTCAGCCTGGACTGATGAGACAATTGATGGAAGTAAAGAGAAAGATTATTTTGTTTGTCCGGGGTCAAACAGGCCATCTGGGATGCTGTATTCAGTCTCACACCCAGAAAGCACATGTCCTGAGAGGGTACTAGACTGGACTTTATTTCATTCACAGAATACCCCAGGCATCTTAGCACTGCTATCACATACTGTAAATGATGAAGTTCGTCCTTTCCTTGGGCCAGAATCAGGCAATCGTCCAAATAAGGATAGATCTGTATTCCTCTTAGCCTGAAGAAAGCTATCACTGGAGCCAGAACCTTCGTGAACACTCTGGGCAGTAGATAAGCCAAAGGGCAATGCAGAGAACTGATAATGAGAAGTCCCAGCCCGAAAACGCAGATACTTTCTGCAACTGAGCCTGATAGGAACATGAAGGTAAGCCTCCTTGAGATCCAGAGTCACCATCCAGTGATCTTTGCCCAGCAGAGGTAAAAGCTGTTGTAACGCCAACATTTTGAACTTGGGAATGTCCAGATATGTGTTGAGGATAGATAAATCCAAGATTGGTCTCCACGTGTTCCCTTTCTTTGGTACTAGGAACAGGCGAGAATAAAATCCTAGGCCCACTTCTGGCAGAGGGACCGGTTGTATGGCCCTTATTTGAAGTAGCAAAGAAATTTGTTTGTGAGCCTCTAGTCTTTGCTGAGGAGGAACGTCCGGCATGCCTTTGAAAGGAGGCAAGGTATGGAAATAAAACTTGTAACCTCGGTGTATGATATCCAATACCCATTTGTCTTGGGTAATCAAATTCCAATTTTCCTTGAAGAGTGCCAACCTTCCTCCCAAAGGAGCTGCCAGGCAAGAAGGATCTGGCAGCTGAAAAGGTAGGTCATTGGGCCTGTTTACGAAAGGACTGGCCCCTGCCCTCACCCGAAGATTGTGCAGGTGAACTCCCTGTTCCAGGTCTGAAAGAACTCTGAGCTCTGCCCCTACCACGTCTAGATCAACCCCTAGACTGAGAATCATAAGAAGGATACGTCCACCCCTTAGCAGGCCAATTCCTACTAAACTTTGGAGGCTGTACTTGCAAAAAATCTTTAACAGCCTGCATGGACTTAGCCTTGTCTTCCATTTTCTTCAAGACTGACTCCACAGGTGAACCAAACAACACATCAGACTGTAAAGGAGCATCCAAAATCCTTGTCTTAACATGGTCAGATAAATTCTGATCCCTCAGCCATGCGTGCCTGCGAAGAACTGAACCAGTGGCAGCCACTCTAGCCGAGGCCTGTACAGCATCAAAACCACATTGTAAAGAATGCTTACCCACCTGCTCTGAAACATGCACCAAATCTTGTAATTCTTTACACTCAATGCCTTCCGCCAGAGCATCCACCTTAGACTTCAATTGAGAAAGAAGATAGTTTTGATATTTCAACATATGAAACTGGCAATTCAAAGCCCTCATAGCCAGGGTAGAAGATGTATAGACTTTCTTTCCCCATCTATCCAAAGCTCTGGCCTCTTTATCTGGAGGAACCGGATTTTTTACCACAGAGGCCTTGACACCCTTAGGTCCCTGACTAACAGTTTCTGGGTCCGCCCTAGGACTCTTATAAAGATATTTATGAGCCTCAGGCACCCTGTAATACCTATCCGATTTAACAGGAGCAGGAGGCAGAGAATCAGGATTAAGCGAAGCCTCTGCAAACACATCTTCCACAACATCCATTACAGGAGGTATAGCCAAGGGCCTATGCTGGGGTAAAAGCAAAAATTCCCTAAGCCTTTTCCTGGAATCAGAGAAGTCCTGACCTTCCCATTTAAAATGTTCCCTCATGGAATGAAGAGTCTCTGAAAAAGAAAAATCCTCTGGAGGAGAAGCAGAAGGAGTCGAATCATCTGCATCAGAATCAGAATAAGGAGAGTACTCCTGCAAGTCTTCAGCCGAAGACTCAGACACATCCGAAGCCTGCTCAAAACTCCCCAACTCTGGCTCCACCCTAGGCCTCTTATCAGGAGGGGGCAAAGAACCTCTAATCAGAGTAATCAAATCTTCTGCCATTTTAAGCATGTGCTTCTTGGGCACAGACCCTGCTGCAGTAGGAGTGACCCCAACAGAAGCTAAACCTGGCCTGCCTCTGGGAGAAGCCTTGGAAACAGAAGGAGAGGGCCTAACCACCCTAGGAAGGGAGGGGAGTACAGTAACCTGGGAAGCCCCTTCAGCCTGACCTGCCTCCTGAGAGGCCACATCCTGCAAAATCAAAGTCTCCCCCTGGGACTCCAGAGAAGCCTCCGTCGGAACCACCGGTTCCACTGACGCCTCTAAAGAACCGACGTCCGGAACGGACGACTCTTCTTGCCTGGGTTTAACTGCTTTGTCTTTGCGCTTCTTCGAAGAAGCGGGCGCCGGAGAATCCGACGGCATATTATAATTGCACCGCTTCCAAGACCAGCCTAGCACAATCTAACCTTCGCTAATAGTGCGCTTATTGAATCTAGCACAAAGCGACACCCAACAACGCTGTGCTCAGGCCCCAAACAAGGAATACACAAAGAATGATAATCCCTATGCGGTATCTGTTTCCCACAAGAAATACAGTTATTCACTTTTTCTGACATCCGTAAAACACTGAGGCAAGAAAAACAAAATATTCCCAACGGGGTACTTAGCCAACTTTGATTCGGTCTGAAACTCCAAACTCGAAAAATTTCAGAACGCCGAACGGCACTTGCAACGCTGCTTCTGCATCGGACCATGCGGCAAAAAAGACTGAGGATATGACGTCGGTCATGCGCTTTTGTACCCTGACGTTCTGATGTCAGTTCTAAGCGCCTTGACCGACGTCAGCCTTATACTTTGGTATTCGGGCCGACCGAGGACAGCGGACTACCCATATGTAAGGACTGCAGCAATGTGAGATGAAGAACATCACCTGGAGCAGAAGGTACAGTTAGGTTCAATGTGGTATATGCTGTTGTGAGACACCACATCCAGAATGACTGTCAGCTCAGAAGACAGACTGGCAGGGAAACTTGAAATGGTCCAAACACAACTCTAACGAGATTCCCAGCCATCAATATCAAAGACTCAGACCTCAGAACATCATAACCAAAACAAGTAATTTAATATGCTGAATAATACACTTTCCCTATGAATATGGAAGATGCTTGGAATCTGATCTGTGAACAAGCTTAGACAATGACACAAAAGGTCAATCTTCAAAATCATAAAACTCCTCAATTGCCTTTTCTGTACTGAAGCATAAGGACCTAGCATACGTCTACCTTATTTATCAAATATGTTGACTTCAATACCAATCATTAATAAAGTTAGTCCAAAAGGAAAAAAAGAATAAAAACACCCATGGACTCTCTCCCGATTTCTAGCTTGATTAGAAGTACATATTCAAGCTACTGCTTACATCCTGCCCTAGCAAATATCTGTTACTTTTTGACTCATAACACACAATAAGGAAATAGAGCCCCTGAAGATAGAAGTACTTGGATTTAGTATCTTAATACTGTAGAGTCTGAGTTATTACTTAATCTCAGATTATAAAATGTCATTATTTAACAGTAATATGTCAAAAAATACACCAAGTAATAGATTTAATGGTTTTAAATAAAATATAAGTTTCCCTTGTATTATAATACTGATTTGTATTATTATTACTATACTAAATCACTTCACTGCAATAAAAACACAAACTGGACACACAGTAATGCATTACATTTTGAAAATATTTAGAATGTTCAGCTCTTCCACTTAAACTATAAAGTGGCATGTAGCTAGTTGGCGAGGACAATACTCTCACTACTTGGTCATTTTTACTATTATTTATTATTTTTAATAAAGATTAAAAAGGTAACACATCTAGGGTACTGCAAACTAGCATGAGCCTGAAGTAGATTACACAGGAAAGGAAACAAGCCAAAAACTTTGAAAATTTAGCACAGAGGGGAAAAACGGTTAGGCAAAATAAAAACATATTTCTTAAAAGAAAACTCCAGCCTAGAACTAAAAAAATCTCTTTTTCACTCTATCTTTCTTCACTGACCTGTTTTAACACCTCAAAATCACCAAGTGCTTTATTTGTAATTTTAGCCAGTGTTCTACAACATGGTCACTAATGGGACTTGATGCATCAACGTGATCTTGTTCTCCCTCAACCAGTTCTCTTTCCCATAATGCTTTGTAGGTCTCGTGCCAGACATACGCAAGTAACTGAATTCCCATGCCATTCACATATAATGGAATTTTTGTGGATCACCGTTATTTACTTTACCTTCTGTAAAAGGACCGCTTCTTTTCTGTCTCTAATCGTCCTCATTTATGTTGGGCTAAGAGTTTGTTTTACACTTTACTTAGCAGTTATCCAGCAACAGCCAGAAAAGTAGCTAAAACACAGGCCTTTGGTTCAGGGTTTTCTTTTGTAGTCCAAGAGGAAGTGACAGTCCCCTCCTCCCACACTAATGCAGTGGTGTTAAAACGGTCACTGCACTGACAGACCCTTGGAGAATCAATTCCCCCTGGACTACAAAAGAAAACCCTGAACAAAGGCCTGTGACTTGGCTACTTTTCTGACTAGCTGGCTAACTTCTAAGTATAGTGTAAAACAAGCTCTGAGCCAAACATAAATGAGGGTGATCAGAGACAGAAAAGCAGTCCTTTTACAGAAGGTAAAGAAAAGTACAGTTTTGTACCTACAATAAATGTAGATGTTCGAGTGTTCACCCTGCTGCAATCATCACACTTGGGTTATCCTGCCAACAGGCGGTCCTGCAGTCGGCCCGAATTCCAAAGTCTTGGTCCGGTGTCGGTTGCTGCCGCTTCTTCCCCGACGTCAGTGCGCCAGGGGTATATAAGAAGCATCTGACCCCATTTTCTTTAAGTGCCCCCAAATAGGTATATATATATATATATATATATATATATATATATATATATATATATATATGTATACAGCTTATACCTTTAGGCACAAGCAAATGCACCACAGAGGTTGTATAGGATAGAGTGGTATAGATCAGTTCAGCTAGTACAGAGGGGATGGAGGGAGAGTAACCTGGACTGCAGCAGGGTGAACACTCGAACATCTACATTTATGGTAGGTACAAAACTGTACTATGTTCGTGTTACCCTGCTGCAGTCATCACACTTGGGTTGAATCCCAAAGCTAAGGATGGGAGCTGGAGTTAAACAGGGTTAGAAGAAGCTATAAGGCCCTGCAAAACTGCAGTGGCAAAACCAGCTCTAGTCTTAGAATATAGATGTAAGTGATAGTGTTTGGTGAAGGTGTGCACTGAACTCCAAGTTGCAGCTTCCAGAATATCCTTGGTTGGTACTCCCCTGAGAATGGCTGCTGATGTAGCTGTAGCCCTGGTGGAGTGGGACCTAATGTTAACAGGTACCGGTTTCCCAGGATGCGTGTAGCAGAAATGTATGCAATGTCCTATCCATTTAGAAATGGTCTGTTTTGAGATGGCATTTCCTTGTGGTCCTGTAGCATAGGCTACAAAGAGCTGGTCAGTTTTTCTGAAAGCCTTAGTTTTATCCAAGTAGTAACGTAATTGCCTGTGAATGTCCAAAGAGTGCAGGAGTCTTTCTCCTTTGTTCTTGGGGTTTGTGAAAAAGGTGGGCAAATGAATGGTTTGGTTAAGGTCCACACTGGATACCACCTTTGGCATAAAGGAAGGGTTAAGTTCGTAGAGAAATTCTGTCTTGATGAAAAATAAGGAAAGGCTCCATTGCCATTAGTGCCTGTAGCTCTGAGACTCTTCTAGCTGAGGTTATTGCTAGTAGCAGGGCAGTTTTCCATGAAATAAATTTTAAATCAGCTGAAAAAGCTGGTTCAAAGGGCGGCAGTGTAAGCTTTTCCAGAACAAAGTTGAGGTCCCAAGTAGGTGTTGGTGCTCTCCTTGGCGGTCTTATATTCTTAGCCCCTCTGAGGTACTGTCTTAGGAGTGGATGTGAGAATAAAGGAGGATCCGTGTTGTAATGAGCTGAAATTGCTGAGGCGTGGATCTTAATAGATGAAAAGGAAAGTCCTTTGTGCAACATCTCAGTTAAATATTGTAGAATCTGAGGAATGTTTGGATCCAGTGGATTTTGGCCTTTAGCCTGGTTCCAGGTGCAAAATCTTTTCCATTTGTCTGAATAGGTTTTCCTGGTGCTGGGCCTTCTGGCCTCCAGAATGACATCCATAACAGCTTTGAATAGAGGTGTTGGCTGGTTGTTTAGGTAATTTGCCATGCAGCCAGGTTTAAAGTCTTAAGCTGGCTGTGCAGAATCTGATTGTCTCGCTGGGTGAGCAGGTGAGGAATCTGTGGTAAAATCCATGGTGGGCCGTGGGCCATGTTCCTTAGAATTGGATACCAATGCTGGCATGGCCAGTCTGGTGCAATGAGCATCAATTGTGGCCTCTCTAATCTGACACTCAGCAGTACCTTCGCTAGAAGAAGCAGTGGAGGAAAGGCATACACTGTAAATGTGTTCCAACTGAATGAGAGGGCGTCCACTCTCCAAGCTTGTGGATGGAA
Source organism: Protopterus annectens (assembly GCF_019279795.1). Lineage (NCBI taxonomy): Eukaryota > Metazoa > Chordata > Ceratodontiformes > Protopteridae > Protopterus > Protopterus annectens. The sequence continues at coordinate 1,413,523,586 of NC_056725.1, forward strand.
TGTCCTTGTGCAAAATTTTTGAAGTTGACATTTTTGGGGGCTTGCAAACAGATCTATGTCTGGGCATCCCCATTTCTGAGCTATCATTGCAAATACTTGTGGATCTAGTTTCCACTCGTGTGGATCCATGATGTTTCTGCTTAGGTCGTCTGCCAATGTGTTTCTTTCCTGGCAGGAATTGTGCTTGTAATTGAACCCGGTAAGACACTGCAGTGTTCCACAAGGTCATTGCTTGCCTGCATAGAGGGTAGGAATGTGTGCCCCCTTGCTTGTTTATGTACCACATTACTGTGGTATTGTCCGTCTTTATTATTAGTTGTCCTGAGTGTAAGAGGTCCTTGAAAGCTGTTCGGGCATTCTGTACTGCTAGCATTTCTTTTTGATTGATATGCAGATGCCTCTGATCTGCAGTCCATTTGCCCTGAATGCAATGTCCTGCCATGTGTTCTCCCCAGGCATAGTCCGATGCATCTGTTGTCATAGTTTGCCTGGCTGTGGGTAAGGTGAAAGGCTGACCCTTGTTGAGGTGACATGCCTGTGCCTACCATAGAAACTCCTGTTGAAGGCAGAGAATGAGTGGTATCATTATTTCCAAGCTGTGGTTGAGCTGAGTCCATACGCTTTTCAGGTACCATTGCAATTTCCTCATATGCAGTTTTGCAAATGGTATTAGTAGTATGCAAGATGCCATGAATCCCAAGGCCTGCAGAATTTTTCTTGCAGGGAGTTGGGTCTTTGTTGCCATTATTTTGAAATATTGAGTCAGCTGCTGTTGCTTGTCTGGCGTGAGATAAGCCATTTGGGCTGTTGTATTCAAGCTGGCACCCAGGTATATTATGTTTTGTGAGGGCACTAGTTTTGATTTCTTTTCGTTTACTGTGTACCCTAGGCAACTTAGAAGGTGTTTGACAAATGCCATATGCTTTAAAAGAATGTCCTTGCTTTCTGCTTGAATAAGGCAATCGTCCAGGTATGGGTATATTTGAATTCCTCTTTGTCTGCTGTATGCAATTACTAGTGCCAGGCATTTTGGGAAGACCCTGGGTGCAGTAGATAAGCCAAAGGGCAGTGCAGAGAATTGATAATGCGTTGAACCTGCAATGAAGCGGAGGTATCTTTGGCAATTTTGTCTGATAGGGACATGCAGGTATGCCTCCTTGAGGTCCAACGTTACTAGCCAAGCATTCTTGCCCAGCATGGGAAGAAGCTGCTGTAGTGTTAGCATCTTGAATTTTGGCACTTGCAGATAGGTGTTCAGAATTGAAAGATCCAGAATGGGTCTCCATGCTTTGTCCTTTCTTGGGACTAGAAAGAGTCTTGATTAAAATCCTTGTCCTTGCTCCTGTGTAGGTACCTGTTGAATGGCTCTCATGTCCATGAGAGCTGTAATTTGTTTTTGTGCCTCTGCTCATTGATTTGGTGGCAGGTTTGGCATTCCTTTTATCCTTGGCAAGGTATGAAAGTGGAATCTGTATCCTTGAGAGACAATGTTTAGTACCAAATTGTCTTTTGTGATGATGTGCCAGTTGTCTGCAAAAAAATGCAAATTTTCCTCCCAGGGGAGCTGCCAGGAGAGATTTGCTTGGTAGTTTGAAGATTGAGTCACTGTGTTTGTCTTCTGCTAGCTTGGGGCCTGTCTTCTCCTCCTTTCTGGGTAGCAGTACCCCATTGGCAAGGATTGTAAAGGCCTTGTGACTGACCTCTGCCCCTTGGGCATCTGTATTTGTCCCTCTGTGATCTGTCAGAAGCTGGAAAGGACCATTTTTTTGTTGGCCAATTTCTGCTGAAACGAGGGGGTTGTACCTGCAAAAAATCTTTGACCGTCTGCATAGACTTTGCCTTATCCTCCATTTTCTTTAAAACCTCTTCTGCTTTGACACCAAATAATACGTCCTGCTGTAAAGGTGCATCCAATAATTTTGCTTTAACATGATCAGGAAGGGTCTGTTCTTTTAACCAAGCGTGTCTATGTATGACAGAGCCAGTAACAGCTGCTCTACAATAAGCTTCCAATGAATCAAATCCGCATTGTAAAGTATGTTTGCCCACCTGTTCAGCTGCATGCAACAGATCCTGTATTTCCTTGAATTCAGACTGTTCAGTATGTGTGCTCATTTTTTGTTTTAATTGAAACATTAGGAATTGCTGATATTTCAGCATGTGAAACTGACAATTTAATGCTCTCATAGCCAGAGTAGCGGAGGTGTATATTTTCTTTGCCCATCTATCTAGGGCTGTGGAATCCCTTTCAGAGGGCACAGGATTTTTAGCCATAGAAGCTTTAGCTCCCTTCGGACCCTGGGAAATTGTTTCTGGGTCAGCCACAGGGCTTTTATAAAGGAATTTGTGTGAGTCAGGTACTCTGTAGTATCTGTCTGGTTTGGCTGGAGCAGGAGGTAGAGAGTCTGGATTTAGACTAGACTCCAAGTAAACATCATCCACAATATCTAAAACTGGAGGGATAGCAAGGTCTGTGCTGGGGTAATAAAAGGAACTCTCTGAGCCTTTTCTTAGAATCAGAGTAGTCCTGGCCTTCCCAGTGGAAATGTTCCCTCATGGTATGTAAAGTTTCCCCAAAGGAGTAGTCTTCAGGGGGAGATGCTGAGGGAATAGAGTCTTCAGCATCAGAGTCTTCATAAGGTGGAAAAGTGCAATCCTGTTCCTCAGAAGAATCTGAGGAAATGGAAACCTGGTCAGAGGAAGCAGAATCTTCCTCTTGTCTTGTTCTTTTATCAGGAGGGGGATGGGAATCCCCGATTAGGGTAATCAAATCTTCAGCCATCTTAAGCATCTGTTTTTTAGGCATGAGGCCTTGTACTGTAGACTGATGTACAGTCTTATTTGATTTTAAAGGAGTTTTAAGTTTAGAGTAAGATTTAATGAGGAGTGTAGTCGGTCTGAAAACACCTTCTGCAACCAAAGGTGTTTCCACTGCACCGGGGTGTACTTCTGCTCCGGTGTCGGAAGGGCCTAATGAAGATGGCTGCGTCAGCCTAGTAGACTCCACTTGAGAATCCGCAGCTGTCTGGGGTTCCAGTTCTGCGGTCGTCAAGGGCTGCGTAGGCGCCTCACTGAAAACCGGAGAACCGGCGACAGGCCCAGCCGAGGCCTCGGAGTCTGGCTTGTTCCTAGGCTGCCTGTCCTTATCATTACGTTTTTTTATGCATGCCGGTCATCGGCTGCTCCGACAGCATGATATAATTAAATTTCCTGCCAAAGTAATATCATGCAAAGTCAAAACGGCGTTTGATAGTTCGTTTATTAAACCTAGCACAAAACCAACAACCTGTGACGTCGTGGTCTGGGCCTAGGCAAGGAATACAATAGGAATGGTAGTCCTTATGAGGTATTTGCTTCCCACAAGAAATGCAATTGTTAACTTTTTCTGACATCGGACTGAGGCAAGAAAAGGTTCCCCAATGGGGTACTTAGCTTTATTGAAGACTTCGGACTGAATTCGAAACTCTCAGGTGTCGGCCGACCGGCACTTGCGAACTGCTTCTGCTTCGGGCACTGCGCGGCAAGAAAGACTGAAGAAAATGGCGATGGATGCCTCTTATATATGGCGCACTGACGTCAGGGAAGAAGCGACAGCAACCAACGCTGGACCAAGACTTTGGAATTCGGGCCGACTGCGGGACCGCCTGACGACAGGATAACCCAAGTGTGATGACTGCAGCAGGGTAACACGATGATCATCAAAACAGTGATCCACACAAATCTCATTATATGTCAATGGGATGGGAATTCACAGTTATTTCCTTATGTCTAGCAAGAGTCATTAAAAGCATTATGGGAAAGGGAAAGTGTCGAGGGAGAACAAGATCATATTGATACATCAAGCCCCACTGGTAACCATGTTGAGGAAAACAAGCTAAAATTACAAATAAAACACTTATTTAGGTGTTAAAATAGGCCAGGAAACAAAGAAATAGTGAAAAAAAAAACTTTTTTGTTTTAGTTCTAGGGTGCAGTTTTCCATTAAAATCTGTGCAAGCACAGATTTCCACACCTTGCTATAAGCTCATAAGCAAGGTGAGGTGCCACCTACTGCATTCATGACATCTCCTTCAAAACATCTTCACAGCTATACTTTTAATTGTGCAAGGATTCAATTTTCCACTCAAGAAAAGACTGCAGACAAAGCTTCCTGAATGTACTCTTCACTAGTACAGTACTGCCTGGTCAGCAACAAATACAATCAAATGTTTTAAGCCAAATGAATGATGGCACATTTCTTTTAGTGCATGTGATACTCTCATTATCTGCATCCAAGATACCGGAATTTTACTGGAAGTACTTACTGCAGCTGTGGTACAATCCCAGAGCTTTCAGAGGCAGGAGTTGCAGGAGTTACTGGGGTCATTGGGGTCATTGGTGAATGATAGTGGGGAGTAATCCCAGGTAAAGCAGTTGTGGTAATAGTCTGTGAATTAAAAAGTTGTGGTGTCTGCCCAGTTGGAGCTGTTACAATCTGCTGTGACAATGTCTGCTGAGCTGCTGCTGCTTGCTGTTGCCGCTGCTGTTCTTCTAAAAGAGATAAGGTGTTTGTTGTGCTGGTTACAGGTTGTGGTGTCAGTCCTGTGCCATACGGCATCATTGGACTGAAAAGAGGCATCCCTGGTGTCATCACACCCTAAAGTAAAAAAGATAAAAAAAAAAATGAACAAGTACAGGAATCTGTCTAGTTCCAACTTTACTACCATGAGTGCTGAGGAAAAAAAGAGAGAGAGAAACTAGTTAGTCTTAAATAGTCACTGATGAGTTCAATCACAATAATCCCTAAAAATCATGTAAGGCAAGTAGTGTTCCAAACTAACATGCCTTTAATGAGGAACACTACTTGGTGTTCGCGATTTTGGGGAATTATTTTAACTGAGCTCATCAGTGAGTTTTTGAGACTACTGGTTTCTCTTTTTTTATTCAAAAGTAAAAAAGAAAAACAAAAAACAGAACCAGCAAGAAAGGCACAAAATACGAAGAATTAGAGGCTAAATAAGCATGGCTTTGTTGCCACTGCAATATGCATTTCTTTTTTTTTTTCTGAAATCTGAACAAATGTCTTAAAATGTTGCAGGTACAGCAAAAGCCACAAATTTGAGACATCCTGAGCACATTTTTACCTTAAACATTGTTACAATGAAAAAAAAAATAAAGAGGAATGAAATTAATAACAATTTTGCAAATTGTAAGAAACATGACAACAGTGCAGCTCTGAGAGGGTCCTCTCCAGCAGGTAAACATCTGAAACCATCCTTCTGCTGTTTTTCTTGCAATTCTTTAAATCTCAAGCTGCTACAAAGCTCATAATCACATATTTTGGCCCACGACTGACATCCCTGCACCAAAATTAATAGCACATGTGCCTTCAGAATCCTGGTTTCTTACCGGATTTGAATTTAGTTACAGCATCAACAACTGACAAGGTCATAAAATTATAAAAAGAAAAGATATGTACTTACCATAAAGTACAGTTGTGTAAACTCTTACCATAACAGTAGCAGCCCTTTTCTTCAATGTTGCAGTATTCTTTACAACAGGGATCCCCAGACCAAGGGCAGCCGGACTGATAGATATTGTGTAAATTAAAATGCTCTGGCGAGCCTTGGCCAGTGGCTGACACCATATATCTGTTACCAGCAGTTAATATTACAGAGGGATCCCTACTACTTACTACGTTAGTTCAACAGACTGACAGTTCCAGTACTTCGTTGGTGGACACAGAGCACCGCCATGGAAGCTGTCCTGCGTCGGACCAGCTACAAATAGTCTGTTGAAGGACACCGTGTCTTCGAAGTGACTTCAGTCTGATCACCTGTTTGTCATCTATGCAAAATACGGTAAATTCTTCACAGTTATAACATGGATTCAAGTACAGACAGTTAACTTTACAGTGCCCACATATTGTATATATAAAATTTACATGGTTTAAACCTTCTGTGTCAGACATAAAATGTAAATCTGAAATGTTTGATGTTCAGACATTAGATAACAGTTGTGTTTGCAAATGTATAAATGCCTATAATCCATACATAAAATGTACACAAATTCATACAGACTATGTGGAAATAACTTTCCAAACTTATGTCTATCTAGTCACAGGAGTCTAGTTGTGTCTTTCGGCTTTTTCCGGTTAGGGGTTGCCACAGCTGAACTCCGGTCCGCTAATGATTGGCAGTAGATTTTTACATGCAGAGTTGCCGGCCCTGACTCACAGCCTTCAACGAAGGTACGCCCATTCACGCATGTCTCCACACAGAAGACGCTCTAGCTGAGAATCGAACAGGACAACGTCTTACTGTGAGGCGACAATGCTATCGCAGCACCACCACCGCAATATAGTCACAGGAGTCTAGTATGCAAGCCATATCATAACATATATCCTATTTTGATAATCTGTTTGATTCTAGCGTTATTTCTTCACATATACAACAGTTAAATGTACCTTCTGCAGTCACCTAAATCTCATACAGTACAACTGTACGTAATTATTGTCAGTCATGTAATAGACTACATAAAAACGTTACTTGCAGTAAATATTAAGTTCTAACATAGTACACTGTGCTATCAATATTAACCTTTTAAAGAAAAGGTTTTCACAGCTTTTCAAAATTTCCCTAGAGACAGTAGTAAGGGATAATAATGCCATTTAGAGGAACAGACGCAGCATAGCATTCAGACTTTACATAACAACATTTCTGGTTTAACGTAACAATCAGATACAGCCCAACAATATTTACTAAGGGAACAAGCTACAGAGGTTAATCTGACAAGACAGTTAGAAAAAGCCCAGCAAGGTTTACATTGGGCAGGGTTCAGCAGATATGACAAGTTATTTCTCCTGCTGATATATCTCAATAGTCTTGTTTATTATAGACTCTGCCTCAGTGTCAAGACAAAAAAAAAAACAATTATTTTGTTTCAATATGTTGGCATTTCCAATAATGCTTTAATTTTTTTTTTTTGCATTTACACATGCCAGTTTGGGTCAGAAGGGGAAAGGGAAATCATCAACAGTGTTGGCAAACCCCTAAAACATGTTCTACTATGAGAGTTATGGGCATTAATTCCCAAAATGATTTACAGGGAAAGTTTAGTACTGTCAAAATCAAAGCACATAAAAAATATACAGGAAAGGCTACAGTAAATGCTTTGGCAAATGGCAAAGCAAAGCAAGTAGCTAAAACAGGTGAGTGTCTAGACTCACATAACTGTTTTACAGACAGTCTAAATAGCATGACACAAAAAACAAAATAATGTTTTGGTCAGGTAAAATGTTATGTTAAAGCAATTCCGTCAAACAGTTAATGTCGTTCTGCAAAATGCATATGCAGCTTTAAAATCAGTTTCTGCCTAACAGACAGATGCAGACTCAGAGATTAAGCCAGAGTGCTAGACAGTTTAAAAAAGTATGCAGTATTGCAGATGCACATAGGAAATATACAAAAACAGCTTGTAGACTACATGGGTTAAAGGAAGGGGATGTAATACATGATCCGATAAAAAACACAGGGGGAACAAGAGCAGTTTCTGCTCCACCAGGGTTACAGACAGATATACAAAAAATAACAGAAAAACAGGTAATATGTTTTACTTGTAAGAAAATAGGCCACATTAAACAGAATTGTCCATATTACAAATGATGCTTCTTCAAACCCAAAAATAGGGAAAGAAATCAAGATAAAGAAAATACATTAAGGGACAATCAGTCACAGGAACAAACACAGAGGGATACATAAAAATAAATTATACCCTATGGAATACACAGAAAACCCAGATCATGGCAGGCAATAGGCATTAAAGCAACAAATTAACAAAACACATGTTATCAGTTGGCAGCAAAGTGCAGGGATCTTTTAAAGCAATGAAAGACAATGTTAGTATACAACACTCAATGTTAAACAAAGGGGACAGTAAAAGACAAAAAAAATAAATATTACTTTACTGGTTTAATAAGCCAGGACAGTCAGAATAAACACAGACATAGCCTATAGCTATACAGATTTAAAGTAAAGTTAATACAGATCCAGTGTAAAGTTAAAGTTAACACAAACACAGTAAATACATTTACAATAGTGCAAATGGTATTTGCAAAACTAAACAATGCAATTAAATGTTGGGTATGCAAGTCCACATCTACGTCTGGAAATGGAGTAACATTTAAGGCAGTACCTATGACAAATCCTAAATGACAAAAGGTTCTACAGTAACGCGTGGGTCACCCGCCCCGACATTAAAAGTACAGTACATCTCCAAAGGCAGCTTATGCATACAGCAAATAGGATCAATATTGGTAAAAAGTGATTGTAATGTCATATTTTCAAAAGAATGTATTACATAAAATATAACAGCAAACAGTCTTATAAACAAACTAGTACAGCAAAAACATCATTAGTCAAACTGGTGTAACTGCCATCCGGGTAATAATACACAGCAATACATACAGGTACAGAGTCATTGACAACAGCATTTTTCAGCTAATAAAAATCCAAGCCAAAGCAGCACAACATGTTGGTTCATAAAAATCAGTGTAAGTTAACAAACAGCCAGCATCAGTACAGTAACAGTCTGTTAACAGTCTTACAAAAGTTTAAATTTGTTCCTATAATAGCAATCTATGAACAAGACAAGGCAATCTAAAACAGTTGCAAAGAAAAAATGGGGAGAGATACTCAGATATAACAAATCATGAGAACAGGGAAAATTTGTTTGCAAAGGCATGTGAAAAGTCATACTGTTGGGTTTTAGCCACATTCCTTACAGAGGGAAAAATGCCATTACATGCAGTCCCTGTAGAGGTTACACATACAGGTTTTATGTTTAAAAAAATCTTATAAAAGTAGAGTTGTAAAACAATCAGCCATAAAAAAAATTTACAGCTGATAAAAATAGGAAAAGGGATACTCTGTTTTCAAAAGAACTATGTTCATGTAAAAAAAGCTTGAGTATAAAATAAAAACAGCATGGGAGTTAACACATTATACTTCTTTTAAGGAAGAAATGAAAGAGAAGAAATTCTGTTGCATAGAGTATGCAGGTCAAATAATGAAAATTACTCACACATTACCAGAGGACATGGTAAAAAATCACCAGGAAAAGAGGGAGGTTCATGATAACAAAAAATAGGAAAAGATTTTAAAACAGCTGGACATCATACCTCTCAACTGTTCCTGATTTTCAGGGATGTCCCTGATTTTGACTTAATTTTAACTCTGTCCCTCTTAATCCCTCCTAAAACTAGTGACTTTTGGAGGAAAGGTGGTGAATTACACTTAATAAATAATGACAATAATTAAGAGTTATAAACTTCTTTTACTTCAGAAAATGTGTATTAATTCATACGCTGTGATTCTGTCAATGTTTCAAGTTAATAGCACTAATAAAGTATCCCTGATTGTCCCTGATTTCTTCTTGACTTGTCCCTGATTCTGCTGAAATTTGTCCCCAATTGGTTGAGAGATCTGCTGGACATAGGAAATGGTGTTATTTCAGAAATTAGAAGTTATGTACTCACCATAACGTTCCATCTGAGTAGGTGACTTCATTCGGATGCAACCTGTGGGTATCGGATCCGATCTCGGATCCGAGCCGGCAATTCAAAAGCTTAGGCTCCGAGCTCCTAGCTCCTCCCTCTTACCCATAACCCCTTGCCAAGCCCTGACTGACCTCAGATTGAGTTTGCCTCAAAATACTGACCACAGTATACTAAAACAGCAGAAATACTCGCTCTATAAAGGTCAGGGGGATGGAGGGGGGGATGGTTGCATCCGAATGAAGTCACCTACTCAGATGGAACGTTATGGTGAGTACATAACTTCTAAATCTGAAGTAGGCAGACTTCATTCGTCTGCAACCTGTGGGACAGAGTCCCTAGCTACCTGAATCTTGGGCGGTCATGGAAGGATGTTCCGGAGCACCTCTGAGCCAAAGGATGCTCTTCCTCTAGAAACAACATCCACCTTGTAATGAGAAATAAAAGTATGAGGCGAGGCCCAAGTAGCTGCCGCGCAGATATCATCCAACGAAACACGGGACTTAAAGGCGGCTGACGTAGAAACTGCCATAGTAGAATGAGCCGTAACCCTCTGAGGAGCAGGTCTGCCTGAAGTGTCATATGCCTGCAGAATGCAATTAGCAATCCATTTAGATAGAGTGACTTCAGATACTGCTTTACCCAGAGCAAATTTAGCAAAGGAGACGAACAGCTGATCTGATTTCCTGTGGCCAGCTGTCCTGTTAATATAAAAACGTAATTGTCTATGAACATCCAATGAATGCAATTTGTATTCTCCTTTGTTTGAATACTTAGGAAAAATACAGGCAAATTGATTGACTGGTTAATATTGGATTCAGAAGAGACCTTCGGAAGAAAAGATGGATTGGTCCTGAGGCACACCCTATCAGGGAAGAAAGAAAGATAAGGCGGTTTGACACATAGAGCCTGAAGCTCAGACACCCTTCTGGCTGAAGTGATAGCTACCAGAAAGGCAGTCTTCCAGGAAAGGTATTTTAAATCAGAAGAAGCTGCAGGCTCGAAGGGAGGAGCAGTAAGGGCCTGCAGGACTAAAGACAAGTCCCAAGGCGGTACAACCTCCTTGACTGGAGGCCTTAACAAAAAAACTCCTTTGAGAAAAGTTTTGCATAATTTCGCTGTCATAAGGGGAGCTGTGTCATGACCAATGTGATAATGCGAGATAGCCGCCAATTGTACCTTAATCGTGGAAGAACTAGCCCCTTGATGAAAGAGGTCTGTTAGAAAATCTAGCACCGCAGAGATAGGTGCTGAAAAAGGATCCACAGTTCTCTGTCCTGCCCATATAGAGAACCTCTTCCATTTACTCCGATAAACCTGTCTGGTGGAAGGTTTATGAGCAGCCACCAAAATGGCTTTGACCGGTGAAGAGATACCGGGAGTCCTAATTAAGGTTGGAATTGGAGCAGCCAAGCTGTCAACTTCAGGGTCCGCAGATTGGGAACTGGCATTCCCAGAGGGTGAGAGATGAGATCCGAATTGGATCCAGAATCCATGGTGGATTGATTTTGTGAGACCATACGAAGGGAACCAAGGTTGTCGAGGCCAGAATGGGGCAATGAGAATCATTCTGCTCCCCAAACTGTTGGCTTTCTGCAGAAGCCTCTGCATCAGAGGAAGTGGAGGGTAGGCATAAAGGAGACCGGGAGGCCAAGCATGCACCAGAGCATCCTCGAACTCCTGGTGGGGAAGCAGAGCGAAGAAATTGTCGCATTTGGCGTTTGAGGGAGAAGCAAAAGATCGCAACAGGGTTGCCCCAAACGGCAAAAATCTTCTTCGCTACTTGAAGATTGAGGGACCACTCGTGTGGAGAAAGGATGGTGCGACTGAGCTTGTCCGCAAGGATGTTGGATTTTCCCGGAATGTGCGTTGCTATCAGAAAGCGTTTGGTGGAAATTGCCCATTCCCAGACTCTCATGGCCTCTCGACAAAGGGGGTAAGACCTGGTTCCTCCCTGCTTGTTGATATACCAGACTACGGACATGTTGTCTGTCTGAATTGCAATAGTCCCTGTAGGAAGAACGTGGTGAAGTGCTTGCAACGCTAGGAGCACCGCCCTCATTTCCAGGACATTTATATGCAATGACGTCTCTGTGGGATTCCACGTGCCTTGGACAATCTTTCCCGCAGAATGCCCCCCCCACCCGAGGCAAGAAGCATCCGTGGTCACTGTGGCTCGGGGAAATGTGAGTGCAAAAAGGTCTCCCTGCTAGGGGCTCCGGAGAAAGAAGCCACCACAGAAGGGAGTCCCTGCACGCTCTGCTGACCGCAATCGGAGCGTTTAGAGACGAACAAAGAGGAGACCACTGAACTTGAAGGGTCCATTGAAGAACCCGCATGCGTGCGGGCATGAATTAGAAGCGGGATAGCTGCCGCCATAGAACCTAGGGCCCTCAGGACCGAAGCTGCAGTTGGAGATGGTTGCAGGATTGCTGTCACATGACACCTCAGGCTGGCGATACGGTCTGGGGTGAGGAAGGCTCGCATTGATCTGGTGTCTAGTCTTCCTCCTATGAAATCTATAATTTGAGTTGGATTCAGAAAAGATTTCTCCCAGTTGATCGTGATGCCCAGCCTTGGTGCTAGTTGAAGAAAGTAATCCCTGGCTGAGCACAGAAGATGCCTTGATGATGCCGTCAGGAGCCAGTCGTCCAGGTACGGAAAGACCTGTAATCCCTGGAGCCTCAGGTGGGCCGCTACCACCGCTAACACCTTGGTAAACACCCTGGGGGCTGAGGTGAGACCAAAGGGGAGGACCCTGAACTGATAATGACTGGCTCCCAGCCGGAAGCGAAGAAACCTCCTGGATCGTCTGTCCATCCGAATGTGGTAGTACGCATCCTTGAGGTCTATGGAACACATCCAGTCGTTCTCCCTCAAGAGGGGAGTATAGATTGCAGGGTGACCATCCGGAACTTTTGCTTGGTTACTGACAGGTTCAACAGGGAAAGGTCTAAAATTGGTCTTAAGTCCCCCGTCGTCTTTGGCACCAAAAAGAACCTGGAGTAAAACCCTAATCTGGCTTGATCTGGGGGCGCTGGATGGCTCTTTTCCTAGCAGCTGCTCGATTTCGATAGCTGCCGCCTCCCTTTGGTCGGGTGGAACATCTGGGAGGCTGCGAGATTTGGGGATCTTGAATAGGGGTATTGAATATCCTCTGGATATAAGTCGAAGCACCCAACTGTCTGTTGTTATGGACTCCCAAGAAGTCAGGTGCATCGAAACGCCCCGACTGCCTCCAGAGACGGACAGCCGGGCAACCCTTCAGGGCTGCTGCGTGGGTCTCTCAGAGAAGGGTTCTCTGGACCCAAAATTGCCAGGAGCCCCTGCCTCTGGCACGACGACCTCCCGTCCTCCTCTGCCACGGAAGGACTGGTTATCCGGAGCAGGTTGGGACTGCTGCGACTTCGGAACCACATCTTCTTCTGTCCCTCTTGGTTCTTAGAGAAGGACCTCTGGGGAGCTGAGAAGCGGACTCAGATGGCAGACAGCGTCTTCCGTCCTTTCGCTCTGGACTAAAGTCTCGAACAGTCTTGCCAAACAAGGCAGAACCATCGAAGGGGCATTCGAAGGTCGCCTTGAAGGGCTCTGCAAAATCACAATGGCGGAGCCAGGCCTGTCGCCTCATGACAAGGCCTGCTCCGCTGGCTCTAGCGGCTCCCTCAGTAGCATGAGACAGCAGCCGCATAGATGTATTGGATACTGACCTGAGAGTGGCCATTCGGGTGGAGTAAACCTGTTTATCCTCACTCGAGATGGACTCCGGGGGAGATGCAGCGTATTCTTTAATCAGATCCCGCTGCATCCTAATGACATGTGCCATGTAGTTCAGCACTCTCAAGGAGAAGGTCGCTGAACTAAAAACTCGCTTCCCAATGCGATCCATCGAACGGGACTCCTTGCCCGGAGGATGGACGGAGGGACTCTCCTGGGCCAATTCCCTCTTCGTGGCTGCAGCCATCATCATGGCATCTACTGGGGGACCCTTACTCCAGTGGGTGCGGTCTGATGGAGGAGAAAGAATGCGGTCCGGCACTTAGGATAGGCTCAATGGTGTCCGGATCCTTCCACGCCCTGATGGATATAAGATCCACCAGGGGTCAGCAGGAGGGACACCCAAGAGGTAGAAGGGCCGCCTCGAATGCCTCCAAGAACACAGACTCGTCTGAAGAAGCCTTGGGGCAGACCACCCCCTGATCCTTAACATCTCCATGATGTCTCCAAATGAGACGTCCTCAGGGGTGACCTAGGGAGCCTTCCCTTCATCCAAGTCCGTGTCTTCAGTGACGGACTCAGGGGAGTCCATGTGCCTCCTCTTGCACTTACGCTTCGAGGTACTTCATCGGGGCTGTCTGAGGAGTACTCTTCAGCAGATGGATGTTCCAAGGGAACCACTTGGGACATCGAGGCGGGCTGTCCCTGGGACCGGCTGGTGGGGCCTGGCCCAACTGCAATGGAGTGCGGATGGAGCCGTGGCAGGGACCGGGGTCCGGATGTCCTCGACAGTGCCCTTTCCATAACGTTGAAAGCCGAGGGGAGCCAGCTTCTAAGCCCCGAGAGCCGACCCCACTCGGATCCGACGACGGATCGGAGTCGGAACGAAACCGCCGGATCCGAGACCAGTGTGCTCCGACCTGGACAGAGCCAAGACACACCAGCTCCCTCGATCCGAGGCTCGCCTCGGCTCGAGGTCGGGTCCGGCACCAAGCACTCAAGGGATGGGACGGATCCGAGGTGCGCCGACCTATCGGATCCGACCCACCCCGGATCCAAATCTGCACGGCGCCGAAAGCTCCGAACCCGTGGTATGGGTCGGAGAAGGAGCTAATGGGGGAAAAAGGGTCAAGCCCTCCCGGATGGGGGCTAGGAGCACTCCCATTTGCATTTGGGCCTGGATGAATTTCCTCATCATCCGGTCCATATCAGCTTCGCTCATTGAAAAGGTCGATCTAGAGGAGGCCACCGGGCAGACCTAGAGAGCCGCCTCGGTGACCTCCTGGAAGGGCTAGCCTCCTCCTCCTCGGGTCCAGGAGAGAACCGAGGGAGTGGAGCCGAGGAGGAGGAAGGCTAGAAGGCACAGGGAGGCCCGCTTAGATGGAGGAGCCGAACTAGAAGCTTCGCTCTCCTCTTGTGGTGCTTCTCCTGTGCCTCTCCTTCTGTCTCTCCCTAGAAGAATCCTTCCTCCGGCAACTTTAAGGGAGGTTGAGTCCCAGCCGGAGGGGAGAACTCACAGCAACAGGTTGCTGACTGGAGGCAGAGGCCAAGCAGTATCTGGGGTAAAAGACCGCCAGCACCAACTTCGACCTCAGTTCCTAAAGCCGGGGTTGAACCCTGCACAAATGGTACAACCAGAAGACAGGTGTTCAACCCCAAGCATTCTTGACTTGAGTGTGGCCATCTGCTGGGGACAGCTTATGGCCACACTCGTACATTTCGAAAAACAGCCTTAGGGGCTTCAGACATTACACCTAAGGCCTAAAACACACACACACAAAACAAACTACGAAAACCCGAGAAAAATTAACTAGAGGGAGGAAAGCCTTAACCACACACAACACTAACTAGATTAATAACCAAAAAAGAGAATTTGAAAACTTTTCCTGTCAAAAAATCTACACTTATCTCAACCACGCCAGGAGCTCTAGAATTCCGTTGCTTCTTGAAAAGCGGCAAACGAAAATCTGGGGTCAGTCAGGGCTTGGCAAGGGGTTATGGGTAAGAGGGAGGAGCTAGGAGCTCGGAGCCTAAGCTTTTGAATTGCCGGCTCGGATCCGAGATCGGATCCGATACCCACAGGTTGCAGACGAATGAAGTCTGCCTACTTCAGATCCGATTTTTTCACTGGTATGGTGCTATATAGAAAGTTATAAAGTCAATAGCAAATGCAACTTATGGAGCTATCTCAGATATAACAGAGCAGATGTGTTATGAAACTGTCAAACAAGTAACTGTTAACAATGAAGAAAAGCTATTAAGTACAGATCATCACATTTTCCTGTAAATATTTTCTGAAAGCAATATTGAAATTACGCAATGCAAAAGAAATATGCTTGTTTCTAATACAAGGTTTTGCCTTGTAAAGCAAGGGTTAACTTGACAAGATTTTGAAATAAATGCTTGTGTGTAACTGCAAGACTGACAACTTGCTTAAGGAAGCATAAAAACAGTTAAAAATAGATAAGTAATAATGGTTATGTGTCTATGGTGGGCTACTATAATTTCCGCATTAATCGCTCTTATCGTCATTGTAAAATTAGTGTTAATAAAAGTATTAATAAAGTAACAGCCATTGGTAATGTAAAACTCTTTAAAGAGATAGCACTGAATGCAAGGGATTTGTATATTGCAACAGACCAAGGGATTCAAAGTACTAAATAATAAGAAGTTATGTACCTACCATAACGTTCCATGTTAGTTGTCTTCTCTCGCCTTCTTTCTTGCTTGATGGGTTCGGAGCCGATCCCTCGGCTCCGACTCGGCACTTGCTAAGCTCGAGAGTCACTTTTACCAGCTCGAGGCAGCCCCATATCCCATGATGCAAGGCGGTAAGTACCCAGATCTCGTTTGATGACAAAGGGCAATAGCACCAAGCATAAAATACTTCCAAAAGGAAGAAAGAAACTTACAGATGAAATAAGGACCAGATCTGAATGGTCTTAAGCATAACAGTTTCTTATAACAAGGTCTGTCCAGGCCAGGGGTTAGGAGGGAGGGTCAAGAAAGAAGGCGAGAGAAGACAACTAACATGGAACGCTATGGTAGGTACATAACTTCTTAATGTTAAGTTGTCAATCTCGCCTTCATTCTTGCTTGATGGGACCGCGTCCCTAGCACCTCTATCCTGGGTGGCTCAATGGAACAAACTCTTGAGGACTGTAGAGCCAAAACTGGCTCTGTCCCTGGAGGCCAAGTCCAATTTGTAATGGGAAACAAAAGTGTGAGGAGTGGCCCAAGTGGCGCTGCACAAATAGTGTCCAAAGGAAGTCTAGCTTGAAAAGCTGTAGAAGTAGCTAAGCTCCTAGTTGAATGTGCTTTAGGTTTTGAGCACAGCTGTTTTCCCCTGAGTATAAATTTCAGAGATGACCGAAGAAAGCCATCTGGACAAGGTCACTTTAGAAACAGGAAGGCCTTTTTTATTATCCGCATAGGAAACAAAAAGTTGATCAGATTTTCTAAATTTCTTTGTTCTGTCCAAATAATATCTAAGTTGACGGTGGACATCAAGATAATGTAGCTTTTGTTCAGCCCTATCTGAATAGTTAGGGAAAAATACAGGAGATCAATGGATTGATTCAAATTGTTCTTTGAAGCGACCTTAGGCAAAAAGGTTGGGTTAGTTCTCAAAGATACTCTGTCTTTGTGAAAAACTAAATAGGGGGGTCGAACCGAAAGAGCATGAAGTTCAGACACCCTCCTGGCAGATGTAATAGCCACTAGGAATAAAGTTTTCCAAGAAAGATGTTTCAGGAACAAGAAACAGCTGGCTCGAAGGGGGGAAGAATCAAGGATGTCAGCACTAAATTTAGATCCCACTGAGGAGAAGGATTCCTGATTGGAGGCTTTAGTAGGAAAATTCCTTTCAAGAAGGCCCTGCAGAGCCTATGGGACATAATATTATGATCTGCGACCCCGACATGAAAGTTGGAGATAGCAGCCAATTGAACTCTGACTGTGGAAGAAGAGGAGCCTGCATGAAAAATCTCTGCTAAGAAGTCCAGGACTGCCTGAACAGGGGCAGTAAAAGGATCAATATTTCTGGCCTTAGCCCAATAAGAGAAATGTTTCCATTTGCTTGTATAAGTCCTCCTGGTAGAGGATTTTAGTGAAGCTACTATGATGTCTCTAACTGGGTTAGAGATCAAATGAAGCCTGGCTAAGGAAGGAAGTGGAGCAACCATGCTGTGAGATTGAGAGAGGGGATTGACCGGTGCAGCTGACCCGATTGGTGAATCAGAAGATCTGGCACTGGGTCCAGATGCCACGGCTGCACCAAAAGGTGATGATGGAGGAACGGGAACCAAACTTGCCGAGGCCAGTAAGGGGCAATGAGAATCAATTTGGCTCTCAACACGGTAGCTTTCTGGATAACCTGAGGGATCAGAGGAAATGGAGGGAAGGCATAAAGAAGTCCCTGGGGCCAATCCTGGGTCAGAGCGTCTCTGGGGGGATGGCCTGATAGAGGGAAGAGGCAGAAGAAGTCTGGACATTTGCTGTTTTGGGGAGTAGCAAAAAGATCGCAACATGGACGACCCCATTCCAGAAAAATCTCTTCCGCTATAGATTGCTTGAGAGACCACTCGTGAGGCATGAGAATAGCTCTGCTCAATCTGTCCGCTACAATGTTGGTTTTCCCAGGGATATGCGTTGCTACCAGAAACCGATGAGATGAGATCGCCCATTGCCATAGTCTGAGCGCTTCTCGACACAAGGGGTAGGACTTGGTTCCGCCCTGTTTGTTGATATACCAAACTACAGACATGTTGTCTGTGTGGACTGCAATTGTCCCTACGGAAGAAAGTCATTGAGGGCTTGCAACGTTAAAAGCACTGCTCTCATCTCCAGGACATTTATGTGCAGATGGTACTCGAACGGCTGCCACGTCCCATGAACCATCCTGCCCTGATAATGACCCCCCCCACCCGATCAGGGAGGCATCCGTGGTGACAGTGGCTATCGGGATGGGGGTACAAAGTATCTGCCTTGGTGAACCTGAGGAGATGTGATCCACCAAGCAAGATGCTCTTTGCATGTCTGAGTCACCAGAATCTGGTGACGCATTGGAAGTTGCTGGTATGACCATTGTGTGAACAGCATCCACTGAAGAAGGCGCATGTAGAATCGAGCCAGGGGAAGAAGAGTAATGGCCGCAGCCATGAGACCTAATACCTTTAGAACCATTCTGGCCTGTACTTTCTTGTTGGCCAGAATGATCCTGACATGACTCTGAATGTCTGAAACTCTTTGATCTGTAAGGGTAGCTGACATCCGAACAGTGTTTAAGTTTGCGCCTATGAAGGTAATAGACTGGCAGGGCAATAAGGATGACTTTTCAAAGTTGATCGAGATGCCCAAATGAGAACAAAGGTTTATTGTGTAATCCCTGGCTTGTATAAGCTAATGCCTGGTGGTGGCTGACAGGAGCCAGTCGTCGAGATACGGAAACACCTGGAATCCTTGACGTCTCAGGTGAGCCGTGACCACTGCCATGCATTTGGTGAACACTCTGGGGGCTGTAGTGAGACCAAAGGGCAGGGCTCTGAACTGGAAATGACTGGACCCCAGCCGAAAGCGGAGAAATCTCCTGGAGCGTCTGTGAATTTTGATGTGATAGTACGCATCCTGAAGATCTATTGAGCACATCCAGTTGTCCTTCTGTAAGAAGGGCAGAATTGACTGAAGAGTGACCATTCAGCTGAATCTGGTCTTCCTGACAGACTTGTTGAGTCTGCTGAGATCCAATATTGGTCTCCAGTCTCCCGTCTTTTTGGGGACCAAAAAGAACCTTGAGTAGATTCCGGGCTCTGAATGGTCTAATGTAACTGGCTGAATGGCTCTTTTTTGCAGTAGTTTTGAGACTTCTAACTCTGCAATTTCCCTTAGACTGGGTGGTACATCTGGAAGGGAATTTGAGGGGAAGGGGCTTTCCTCGAAAGGAATTATGTAACCCTTGGATATGATCGACTGTACCCATCTGTCTTGAGTGAGGGAATGCCAGGCTTCTGGGTACAGTGATAATCTTCCCCCGACTGCCTCCAAGGAGGGGACAGCCGGGCAACACCTCAGGGATGCTGAAAGGGCTTGTCAGAGAGAGGCTCTCTGTTTCCCTGGTTTTTCGGACCCCCTCTGCCTCTAGAGCGGCGTCTGTTGTTGTTACCCCTCTGCCTCTAGGGGTAAACTGACCACGTGAATCCGCGTGACTCCTTGGGATTTACGGAACCACATTTTCCCACCTTTCTGTCCTTTGGGATAAGGTCTAGAAGGGGTGGAAAAACGGACTCCAACAGCAGAAAGAGTCTTGCCGTCCTGCTCGCACCTGGTCAAGGTTTCCTTCACCTGAGGGCCAAACAAAGCTGACCCATCAAAGGGAGAATTTGTGAAGGACGCCTTAAAGGGATCCGCAAAATCACATAGCCGCATCCAGGCTTGGCGTCTAAGAGCCACACCTGTACCTGCGGCTCTACTCGCCCATCAGCAGCATAAGATATTAGCCGCATGGAGGAGTTTGCAATGGAATTGAGGGTTCCTAGCTGCGAAGCAATTTTTTCTTGAGCCCCTGCAGCTGTAGGATCCTGAACTACTTCACCCAGCTCCTTAAGGATATCCCTCTGGAGTCTGGTGAAGTGACATAGGTAATTCAGCGACGCATAGCAAAGGTCGCTGAGGAAAACATCCGCTTACCATACCTATCCATGGTCCTAGAGTCCTTATTAGGAGGATGGACGGGCACGGAAGGATCTGCAAGTTCCTTTTGGTGGCCGCAGCCACCACCATGGCATCAGCGGGACACCCTTGGTGAGGAATTGCTTGTCACACGGGCAGTGATAAATTTTGAAGGCCTCCTAGGGACTGGCTCTACAGAGTCAGGAGCTGCCCACGCCTTCGTGCAATAACCTGCATAAGGGGTCGAAGGCGGAGACACCCAGGAGGTGGAGGGCCGAGATCCAAACGCCTCTAGGTATACTGACTCATCCTCAGAGGGATTGTTGGTGGGCCAGTTTCCCCTCTGTTTCAGGAGTTCTAGGATGTCTGAGAAGGAGACATCCTCAGAGGGGATCTAGGGATCCCTCTGACTCATCAAAGTCAGTATCCAGTGACAGACTCGGGGAGTCTACATGCTTCCTCTTACAAGTCCTCTTCCTAGGAGGATCTCCAAACATCAGGAGAATCCTCGGAAGAGGGGAAATTCCCAATGGGGAAACCTGAGGCGGAGGATCTCTGGGTCCTGTAGCAAGAGAAGTGGCAGAGATGTCAACAGGTACTATAGAGGGAGGAGCTACGGGAACAGACTGCTGACTGATACCCGTGGCCAGCACACTCTTCATCACCTCAATGCTCCCTTCCAGGCAGGTCCGAGAGAAACCGTTCCGAAGAACTAGGAGCTCCAGGGACCACCGAAAGGGAAGTCTCCGAGGCAGATGTCGGAGCCGAGCTCACCAAGGCCGAGGCTCCAAGGGGAAGAGCGGGCTCGGACAAGGGTCCGATGCCACTCACCCCCTCGGAGGAGACCATGGAAGCCCGACCACCGAATCCCTCTAAGGAAGGTCTCGAAGAGGAGATAAGAGTAGAGGCTGAAGGAACAGAAGGGGGTATCCGTCCTCCAGCCGTAGCAGTAACCGTTCCCGAAGACCCCAACTCCAAGCTCTGGGGTAGAGTTGAAGGAGGAATTGTAATGGGGTGTGGACCAACAGTCGTCTGTTGAGACGGACTATGTAACATTTGGGCCAGTACCTGTGACTTAAGTAATCTACTGACCACTCTCTCTAGGTCATGATCTGACAGTCTGGATGACCTTGAAGATCGGCTCCGATGGCTCCGTTCCGAAAGAAGAGGTGAAGCCCCAAGGAAGGAGACCTCGACCTCTTCCTGGAATGAGCCATCGGAACCGATACTATAGATCCTGTCGGAGCAGACTTCTCGGAGCCGACAGGAAGCCTCGAAGAATCGGCTCCAGCCCGAGCCGATACAGCCACCAAAGTAACGGTGTCGGAGCCGATCGGAGCCGACACCGATGCCTGTGCCACATGGGTGTCGGAACCGATCGGAGCCGACACCGAAGTGGTCGATGCAGATTCGGCACCGATAGCCATCGGTGCCGAAGGCTTTGTTAAGCCAGAATCGGCTCCAGCCGGAGCCGATCTCGACTCGGAACGAGTCGGAGCCGAGGCCGCAGGCTTAGACACAGAAGCCTGGGCCTTGGAAGATTTTGCTGATTTTGACGGAGCCGACTTAGCCGGAGAGCCCTCCGGCTTAAGAAGGCCCCTAAGTATCAGCTTGTTGCGTCTCTCCTGCAGGACTCTCTGGCTGAAGGAATGACAAATAGCACAGGAGTCCTGCAGGTGAAGAGGCCCCAGGCAATACAGGCAAGAAGTGTGACCGTCTGTCAGAGACATCTTCTGACAGCACGAGTCACACTTCTTAAAACCTGAGACCCTCTCCTTTGACATGGTGCTTAAACACACACACACACCAGTCAAAAAATTTAAATTAAAGAAAATACCAAAAAGGTATTCCTAAAAATAAACACACACACACCCTAACAGGGAGGGGATGGGATGGGTAAAGTTTGACTAAAAAATATTTAAAAAGACAGGGATTTTCTGTCAGGAAATCTAAATAATTAAATTATAACTAACAATAAAGTATTTTTTAAACAAAAGGGGGCTTTAATATTAATAAAGTGAATCACTTACCAGGAGCTGGTAAAAGGAGGACCTCATAAGCGAAGCGGCAAACGAGATCTGGGTACTTACCGCCTTGCATCATGGGATATGGGGCTGCCTCGAGCTGGTAAAAGTGACTCTCGAGCTTAGCAAGTGCCGAGTCGGAGCCGAGGGATCGGCTCCAAACCCATCAAGCAAGAATGAAGGCGAGATTGACAACTTAACATCATATTTTGTTGTAAATTGTCTTACAATTTTCATTGGTCTTAAATAAAAAAGTGGGAATTAATAGATGTTGTGTAAATTAAAATGCTTTCCCCAAAATTATACTGTGTGTACAGTGAAGGAAATGTGCAAGGCCAAACAGCAGTTTTCAAAATAATATGGCTTGCTTTGCAAGAACAGTTATTTCTTGTACATGTTCAGCTTAGATATTAATAACATATAGCTGTGGGCTTTACTGTAAAGGCAATCCTGTTATAGAAAAAAAGGAAGTTGACTTTCTTGGTTTTCAGATGCAGAAATAAATAAATAAAATGCAGACAGGTCAAGTGAAGCAAAGATGACATGGAGAGACTTTTGTGAAGTCTTCAGATACAGTGAGGACCAAAAAAGGACATGAAATAATCATGAACTTCTTCATGACACAGACAGAAATCTGAAGAACAAGTCACAAGGACATTAAAATAACATTGGTTGAAAAGAGTATATAAACTGGACAGTATGTTTTCACTTGGTAGTGATGTTTAGACTAAGTGTGAATTAGTCTCCTCATCTGTCTAGCTGTGTTATAATAGAACTGAAATAGCTCTGACAGAATTAACTGTTTGGCAAGAATTTGTTCCAATACAAATAAAGAATAACATATACAGTAGTATGGAGTTTGTCTGGTCACCTTTTGGACATTTCTTCACTGACGTCCATCCAGTATACCAAAGCCTTTTGGTTGTAAAGGGTACACCGTACTTTACACATATGCTCTCTATGCACAGCATATGGCATAAATGCGACGTCTGGACGTACCTTCCGCAAAACTAAAAAAAGCCCCAATAGAAACAACAGTCCAAGGATACCAGTAGGTAACAAGCACATCCAGAAAGAAAAAGGACCAGGTGGCGAATACTGCAACAGTGAAGAGAAGGACATCTATCATTATGATAAAATTTTACACAACTGTACTATGTCTTTCCATATCGCTGTTGCAGTCTTCTTTACAATAGGAAGAGAGCAAAAGGTCAGGAACAGGATTTGGAGGAGGAAGGGCCAGCAGAGCCCTCTAGGAAGCGATGGGGAATGGGCCCGCCAAAGCCAGCTCTGGCCTAGAAATCAGATTCAACTTATAGGGCTTAAAGGTATGCACAGAAGTCTATGTTGCTGCCTCAAGAATAGAACTGGTATCTAAATAAACCCTTGAAAAAACCAAAAGGAGAAGCCACAGCCTTAGTGGAATGAGCTTTAACAGAATAAGGCAGGGGCTTCCCATGGAAAGAACAGCAAAAGGAAATATATTTAGATATCCAAGACAATATGGTTTGCTTGGAAACAGACAAACCTAAAGACCTAGGATGAAAAGA
This sequence comes from Protopterus annectens, assembly GCF_019279795.1. Lineage (NCBI taxonomy): Eukaryota > Metazoa > Chordata > Ceratodontiformes > Protopteridae > Protopterus > Protopterus annectens. Next base: position 1,413,547,072 of record NC_056725.1, read on the forward strand.
AACAAAAAGCTGTTCAGACTTATGAAAAGCTTTCGTCTTATCCAAACAACATGATAGTTGTCTATGCAAATCCAAGGTGTGCAAAACCTTCTCACTAACCAACTGTGGAGAAAGAAAAAAAGTGGGCAAATGAATAGACTGAAAGAGAAAACACATCAACCACCTTGGGCATAAAAGATGGACTAGCACAAAGGGACACCCTGTCCTTATGGAAAACTAAAAAAGGAGGAACAGCCATAAGGGCTTGCAGCTCAGACACTCGTCTGGCAGAATAAGGGCCAAAAGAAGAACAGTCTTCCAACAACAATGTTGTAATAAGGAAGCTGAAGCAGCAGGCTCAAAAAGAACAGAGTCACTTTTTCTAAAAAAAAAAAAAAAACAAATTAAAGTCCCAGGAAGGAGGGACAGGCTTCCTGGGAGGCCTAATGTTAAGAATGCCTTTAAGAAACTGTTTGGTCTCAAATCTAGAGGCTAAACAGGGAGTCAAAGGCAGACATGCAGAGATAGCGGACAGGCGGGCCTTAAAAGAATATGCCAACCCAGCACTGAGCAATTCACACAAACAGAGAACCAAATGAACACCCACAGTAAGTGGATTCAGGTTACGAGAAAGATATTCAAATGGAAGAGGTTTTCTGTTTTGGTAAGTAAGATTTCCTAGTAGTGGGTTTCCTGGCCCCCTGCAGAACCTGAGGCACGTCCTCAGAAAAAAGGCATCTGTAAGGGATCAAAATCCTATCACCCACAAAGGCAGCTGAAGAGTGGACAGATTGGGATGGATGAGAGATCCCTTATATTATCTGAGTAGGTCCACTCTATGAGATAACGTGTGAGGAACTACCCTTGGCAAGATGCAAAAGAAGAGGAAATCAATGCTGTCTGGGCCAAAAGGGAGTCACAAGCAGGATTCTGGGAGCATTCTATTTTACCTTGAACAGGACTTTCAGAATGAGAGGAAAGGGAGGGAAGGCATAAAGAAACATCCCCTTCCGAGAGTCAGTCCACCTTCCAGGCCAGAGGGCATGGGACTCTAGTATAAAATAAAGGAAGTCTGTTCAGACTGGAGTCGTTGGACAATGTCCAGAAACACATCCCTGTGAAGCATCCACTCCTGGCATAGTGTTCTGGACCTGCTCAGAGAATCTAACACTATGTTCTGATCTGAGAGAATGTAAACTGCCTGAAGGGTCACCTGATATTGGACAGTCTACTCCAAAATCGAAAGGGCTAACCTGCATAGGAGACAAGACCTTGTCCCCCCCTTGCTTGTTGACATACCACATCACTGTGGTATTGCCTGAGAAAACCTTGAAGGGCCCTGGAAAACAGAATGAAAAGCTTGAGGAGCCAGCAGAAGAGTTCTCATCTAACACTGATGTGGTCTTTCTTTTGTCGAAGCAACCAAAGTCCCTTCACCTTCAGAGGGCTGAAAGAGGCCCTCCATCCCATGCCTGAGGAATCTGTAAAAAGTTCTTAAGAGGGGACTGGAGGTTGAAAAGGAAGCTCTAGGTTGAGAGGCAACTGATGAATCCACCACAGAAGTTACCCGCTTAAGACATGGAAGAAATGGGACTAAAAAATCCAAAGGATGAGAATGTTGAAGCCAAAATGACTTTAGAAACCACTGCAGCCTTCTTATATGAAGTTTGGCTAGAGGGAGCATAGGAATGGTGAAAGCCATGTATTCCAGAGCCCTCAAAAATTCCCTGGCTGTGAAGCCAGAGGAAGAAGGGATTGAAAGAAAGCAATGAGAGTTAAGGCCTTGGGAGTAAGCAGGGATGCCAGCATTGGAACAGTCTGGATCCTGCAACCCAGGAAAAACATGATCCGAAGAAAGAGTCAGAAATTACTTCTGGAAATTTACAGTAAATCCCAAGCTATGCAAGAGAGAAATAGTAAAGTGCAAATGCTGAAGTAAGATCTTTTGAGAGAAGGCCTGGATAAGCAAGGTCATCCAGGTATGGAAAGACCTGTATCCCACTTAGCCTGCCTAAAGCAATCACAGGAGCATGACATTTGTTGAAGACCCTTGGGGCAGTAGAGAGGCTAAAGGGCAAAATAGAGAACTGAAAATGCCAGGAAGCAACAGAAAAATGTAAAAACTTTATGAAAAGTAGACAAATAGGAATGTGTAGATAAGCATCCTTGAGATCTAAGGAAACTAGAAAACCCTGAGAAAGTAGCAGAGGAAATGAGGTTTGAAGGGACCACATCCAAAAGGAAGGGACCTTTAAAAAGGTATTTAGCTGAGAAAGATCCAGAATGGGTCTCCACGTGCCTCTTACCTGGGGACCAAAAACATTCTGGAGTAAAACCCCTTCCCCCTTCTGAGGAGTTGGAACTTCTTAAATTCTTCCTTGAGACAACAGGCTTGCAGAGCACCTCCGGGGGGGGGGAAGGGGCAGTTGTTCCTAAGGAGGCTGATGAATGGCCAAAAAGGGGGTTAGAAATTTCCAAACCATGCAATAACCCTGGTAAATTATGGAAAGAAACAGAAGCCTTGGGTGACTTTTACCCAAACAGTAAGGGATAGGGAAAGAGACGGAGAAAGTGGAATGTGACAGAGGAACAGGATAGTCAGATAGCACCCTGGTTTGTCAGGTAAAGGAGGTTTCTGAGTAGGAGTATTGATAGGCAGGGGAAGTCGCCCTTTTTACCTTTGGGGGGAGGGCAAGACTGTCTACAAAGGCAGGCTTATTAGGATAACTCCTCTGAAACTCAGGCATAAGGGAAACAAAAATATGCTTCAGCTCCTGTAAGGCCTTGCCCTTTTCTTGCAGGAACTTAAGAGTTCCACAGCAGCAGCAGCACCACCAAACGCTTACTGTCCAGAGGAGCATCCATCAGTTTAGCCTTGATACCATCAGGCAAAGGCTGAAGTCTGAGTCATGAAGACCTCCTCAAAACAGATCCAAAAGCAGCAGCCATAGATGAAGCATCAGCTGCATTATAGCAGCATTTACTGGTACAGCAAGCTACCTGGGAGGACGTCCCAAGCAAAGCAAGAGCAGAGGCCTACCCTCATAATCAGGAATATCAGAAATAGCCTGGCAGGCTTGACAGGATAGCCAAAATGTACATATAGTCATGTGTGTCTGACAGTTAGGAGCTCTAAATGCCAGGGTAGCAGAAGTGTACGCTTTCATACCCGGTCTCTCTGGGGTTCTGCTGTCCTTATCAAATGACAAAAATTTGGTGGAAGGCTACCATTTGGATGCCTCATCAGAAGCCACAGACACCAGAGGGGTCAGCAGAGGGACAATTATAAAGAAACATGCAGTCCTCAGGCACTTTATAAAACCTATCAGGGTTTTTTGGGAGCAGGTGGTTAGGATTCAGGAGCCTGACAAGCAGCGGAAAAAGCATTCAGCAAAGCTGCAAGAACATGAGGAACAGAAGTAGGCCTAAGAGACTCCATCTGTAGAAGCTCATATTACTTCTTCTGAGCATCGGACACCTCAGCACAATCCCATTTGAAAAATTCCACCACTCTAGAAACAGTATCACCAAAAGAAATCTCCTCAAAAGGAGAGTCCAGACTGACAAGACTCCTCTTCTTCAGGACCACAGTCAAGTGGTAAAGGAATCTTGGAGGAATAAGTCAGAAACTCTTAGTCAGAACCAGCAGCAACCTCCTCAGAAGAATACTGCTGCCTGGGTCTGTTAAGAGGGGTAGAAGACCAGGGGAAAACAGGAACAGAAACACCTTATGGAGACTTGATTGCCATAAGAGCATTAAACAGGCCTCGAGTGAAGATTTGCCATTCATACGGAGATCTTTTGCAGCAAGCAAAATACGTTTTTTTTGCTTCTTTTTGAGTGGAACGAGAGTCTTGAAAAACTTATGAGGCTCTGACGGCACTCAATTAGGTTAGTCAGAACCTCTTCCCTTACGAAAATTTAAGTAACACCCCTAGGCTCTTCAGTAGTAACCGGCAGCAATTCCCCCTATAATTCCAAATCTGACACCTGCAAAACCTCCATGGACGTGTGTGGCATCGGGTCCATTCCGGCCTCTGAAGCAGTCACAGCACAGCAATTTGAGAAAGAAACTGAAAAATCCTCTAGGCTTTAATTAGCCTCAAGAGAGACATACGGTGAAGATGGTACAGAAGAATTAAGACTGGACTTTCTTGGTCTTTTAATTCGCAGACAGCTGGCCCCTCGGGCCGGGAAGATCTTTCCACGGTATCCTTCGCAAACAATTTAAAGTGCTGGTTCTAAAAGTAAAATCGGGAGGAAAGAAAGCAGACTCTGCAATGTCTCAGGAACAACAGACTAACAAATCTCACAATGCATATGGTCGTGGGAAGAGCCTAAAAGTACAGTTTCGTACCTACCATAAATGTAGATGTCCGAGAGGTATGCATCTGCAGTCCTAACAAATGGGTTGTCCTGGCCTCAGGCAGCCCTTCGGTCGGCCGGATTCCAAAGTCTGGGTCTGGCCTCGGCTGATGTCGCACTTCACCCGACGTCATAGCTGCAGTTCAGCGGGTATAAAGGCATCAGACGACGCCATTTTCCTCAGTGTTTCTTGCCCCAGATGCCAGGTGCCCTCTAGGAAGGCTAAATTTGGATAAATGCAAATGTTTCCAAACAATAGAGAGCAATAAAAATAAACATGTATATACATATATACAAACAAATACACCATAATAGATTCCCCCAGCTAGCTACAAGATGGGCAAATACCCTAGGAGTACCACAGAGGGGAAGGAGGGTGGGTAATCCTGACTGCAGATGCATACCTCTCGGACATCTACATTTATGGTAGGTACAAAACTGTACTATGTCCTTCAAGGATGCATCTGCAGTCCTAACAAATGGGTAGAATACCATAGCCAAACTGGGGGAGGAGGCACGAAAGAGGCACTAAGAGTTTATGGTGTAGTTAAGATCCCTTGCAAAACAGCAGTGGCAAAACCTGCTCGGGATCTGGAGTATAAAGGTAGATTATAATGCTTGGCAAATGTATGCACGGAGCTCCAAGTAGCAGCCTCTAAAATGTCTTTGGTAGCCACTCCTCGTAAGAAAGCTGTAGTAGTGGCTGTAGCCCTTGTGGAGTGAGGTCTGATGTTTTCTAGAGTTGCCTTTCCATGAAAAGAGTAACAAAATCTAATGTAATTTCCTATCCATTTTGAGATTGTTTGTTTTGAAATTGCTTTTCCTTCCATTCCTGTTGCATATGCTACCAGAAGCTGGTCAGTTTTTCTATTGTTCTTGGTTCTGTCCAGGTAGTAGCGCAATTGTCTGTGTACATCCAAGGTATGCAGCAATCTTTCCCCCCTGTTCTGTGGGTTGGGGAAGAAAGTTGGTAGGTGTATTGCTTGGTTTAATGATACCCTGGAGACCACCTTTGGCATAAAGGTAGGATTAGTTCTCATGGACACTCTATCCTGATGGAAGATAAGGAAGGGCTGTACTGCCATTAATGCCTGTAATTCAGAAACCCTTCTAGCTGAAGTGATTGCAAGCAGGAATGCAGTCTTCCAAGATAAGTACTGTAATTCTGCTGTTGCTGCTGGTTCAAAAGGGGGAAGTGTCAACTTTTCTAACACAAAGTTCAAGTCCCATGTAGGCAATGGAGGTTTCATTGGTGGCTTTACATTTTTAATTCCTCTGAGAAACTGCCTGAGTAGAGGTTGAGAAAAGACTGGAGGATCCATGTTGTATTCTGCTGAAATTGCTGATGCATGAATCTTAATGGAGGAGTAAGAGAGACCATTGTGGAAAAGCTCAGCTAAGTATTCCAGGATGTTAGCTATGTTTGCCAATGATGCATCCACTCCTTTTGTTGCACTCCAAATGAGATATCTTTTCCATTTTGCTGTATAAGTTTTCCTCGTTGAGGGTCTGCGAGCCTCCAAGATAATGTCTTTAACCCTTTGAGATAAATCTGGGTTATTTTTCCTTATGTAATGTTCCAAGCAGCTAGCTGCAGTGTTTTCAAGTTTGGAAGCAGGATTTTGAAGTTGTTCTGGGTTAGCAGTAGAGGTAGTAAGGGTAGAGGCCATGCGTGTTCCCAGGACATACTCCTCAGTAGCGGGTACCAATGTTGCCTTGGCCAATCTGGAGCTATCAAGATGATCCTCGGGTGATCTTCTTTGATCTTCAGTAGCACTTTGTGCATCAAAGGAAGAGGTGGGAATGCATATGCTGTCAGGTTTTCCCAACTGAAGGATAGGGAGTCCACCTTCCAAGCAAGTGGGTGGTATGTCCTTGTGCAGAATTTTTTCAATTGGTGGTTGTGTGGGGATGCGAACAGGTCTATTTCTGGCAGTCCCCATTTCCTTGTGATGGTTTTGAAGAGGTCTGGATGCAGCATCCATTCGTGGGCATCCGTGGTGGTTCTGCTTAAGATGTCCGGTAGTATATTTTCTTTTCCTGGCACAAATATGGCTTGGAGCTGAATGTTGAGGCTCAGGGCCACATTCCAGAGGTCCATTGCCATCCGGCATAGAGGATATGAATGTGTGCCTCCCTGTTTGTTGATATACCACATGACTGTGGTGTTGTCCGTCCTTATCAGCAAATGACCCTGTTGAAGAAATGGTCTGAATGTCTGAATTGCCTGTTTTACTGCCAGCATCTCTTTTGATTTATGTGTAGGTTCATCTGGTCTTGAGTCCATAAGCCTTGTATGCACTTGTCCACCATGTGTGCCCCCCAACCGAGGTCTGAGGCGTCCGTGGTGATAGTCTGGCTTGGGTGAGGCCTGTGGAAGGGCAGTCCTTTGTTCAATTGACAGGCCTGGGCCCACCACTGGAATTCTTGCTTCAGGCATGGAATTATTGGAATTTGGGTTTCTAGGCTGTGCTTGTGCTGAGACCATAAATTCCTCAGGTACCATTGCAACTTCCTCATATGTAGCCTAGCATGTGGGATTAATATTATGCAGGATGCCATGTAACCCAGGGCTTGCAGGATTTTCCTTGCTGTAAGCTGGTTCTGCGTTGTTAATGCCATGAAATAGAGTGGTAGCTGCTTCTGTTTTTCTGCTGTGAAGAATGCCATCTGGTTTGATGTGTCCAGTTCTGCACCCAGGAAGGTTATCCTTTGGGATGGTATCAGCCTTGACTTTTTTGTGTTGACTGTGTATCCCAGGGCTTGCAGTAGGTGAATAACTTTTTTCGAATCTTTTGTTAATTTGTCTTTGCTGTCCGCTTGTAACAGGCAGTCGTCCAGGTATGGATAAATTTGAATTCCCTGAAGCCTGCAATGAGCAATTACTGATGCCAGGCATTTCGTGAATACTCTGGGCGCAGTAGATAAGCCAAAAGGCAATGCTGAGAATTGATAATGCTCTGATCCTGCAAGAAATCTGAGGTATCTTCTGCAATTTGGTCGTATGGGGACGTGCAGGTATGCCTCCTTGAGATCCAGAGTCACCAGCCAAGACTCCTTGCCCAGCATGGGAGGAAGTTGCTGTAGGGTCAGCATTTTGAATTTTGGAACAATGAGATATGTGTTTAGAGCGGACAGGTCGAGGATAGGTCTCCATTGGTTTTCCTTTCTTGGTACTAGGAAAAGCCTTGAATAAAATCCTTGTCCTTGTTGCATGGCCGGTACCTTTTCTATAGCTCTCATCCTTAGTAAGTGGTCTATTTGCTGTAGAGCGTTTGTCCTTTGGTTTGGAGGTAGGTTTGGCATTCCTCTCTTCCTTGGAAGAGTATGGAAGTGAAACCTGTAGCCTTTGTCTATTGTCTGTAAAATCCATTTGTCTCCTGTAATGTAATGCCAATTTACTGAAAATAAGGCTAATTTTCTGCCTAAGGGTGCCGCCAGTTGTTCCCTGGTAGGCGGTTTCAGAGCCAAGTCACTGTGATTGTCCTGTAGAAGTGGTAGTGGCTGGATCTGTGGCAGTAGTTCTCTGGCTGTTAGGCTGCCACTGATGTCCCCTGTAGGCACCTCTGGATTGACCTCTGCCTCTAGAGCGTCTATTTCTGCTTCTCTGTGCTCTGGTGGTGTCTGGAAAGGACCAATTCTTGGAAGGCCAGTTCCTACTAAACCTCGGAGGCTGGACCTGTAAGAAATCCTTGACTGTCTGGACAGATTTAGCTTTTTCTTCCACCTTCTTCAACACTTGCTGTGCAGGGGAACCAAACAAACTGTGCTTTTCCATGGGAGCATCTAGAAGCTTTGACTTTACATGGTCTGGTAAGGATTGCTCTTTTAACCATGCATGCCTTCTGATCACTGTACCAGTCATAGCTGATGTAAAGGAAGCCTCCAGTGCATCATAGCCGCATTTTAAGGAATGATTACTGACCTGCTGAGTGTTATGCACCAAATCCTGAAGGGACTTGCGGTCTAAAGGTTCAGGCGAGGACAGTTTTTTAGTGAGCTGATCTAACAGAAATTCCTGATACTGAATCATGTGGAATTGACAGTTTAAGGCCCTAGCCGAAAGAGTAGCAGAAGTATAAACTTTTTTACCCCATCTCTCCAATGCCCTAGATTCTCTTTCAGAGGGGAGGGTTTTGGCAGAGGCAGCTGCTACAGCTTTGGGGCCCTGTGAAATAGTTTCAGGATCTGCAATAGGAGCCTTGTATAAATGATAATGTGTGTCCGGAACCCTGTAGTATCTGTCGGGCTTAGCAGGGGCCGGAGGCAGTGAGTCAGGGGCAGTACAAGCATCATTAAATGCATCATCCACAACTAAGTACTGGAGGAATAGCTAAAGGCCTATGCTGTGGTAAATGTAAAAAGGTCCTAAGCCTTTTCCTAGAATCTGAAAAATCCTGGCCCTGCCATTGAAATTGTTCCCTCATAGCATACAAGGTTTCCCCATAAGAAAATTCCTCAGGAGGAGAGGCAGAAGGTATGGAATCCTCTGCATCAGAGTCCTCATATGGAGAGTAAGGGCCCTCTGGAGGATTTGTGTTTTCTGAATCAGAGGAATAATCCGAAGAAACTGGCTCAGGGGGCTCTGCTCTAAGCCTCTTCTCTGGAGGTGGGTGAGAGGCCCTGTCAGGGTGAGACTGGATACCCTTGATCAAAGAAATGAGATCCTCTGCTAGACTAAGCATTTGAGTACTAGAGCTAGGCCTGTGAGAGGGGGCTTTAGCAGGCACGGCCTTTGAAGATTTAGCTGCTTTAGCCCTGGCAAAAGCCTTAATTGACATGGATGCAGGGGGCCTAGCAGCTCCACGTGCAGGAGTAGATACATCTAAGGGGATAGTATCTGATAAATCCTGAGAAACTGTAAGAGCAGGTGGATTTTCAGTAGCAGATTCAGCCATGCTGGAAGAGGCCTCGGTAGAAGGAGGCATGCTTTCGGCCGAAGGAAGAACCGCAGACTCGGCTTCGGCCGAAACCGAGACACTCGCGGTTGCCTTAACCGCGGTTTCGGCCGAAACCGCGGACCGCGAGTGTCGGTCCTTTTCCCTATGCTTTTTAGCTAAATGTGTAGTCGGAGTCTCCGACGGCATGATACAAGCAAAAGCGGAGCCGAAAAACTCCTCTGCAAACTCCGACCGACGTCTAAGTGTTCGTCGGTTGAAGGAAGCACAGGCTAGACAAGCTGCTACGTAGTGGTCTGTGCCTAAACAAGGTAGGCAGTAAGAGTGGAAATCTTTATGAGGTATTTGTTTCCCACAAGTTAAACAGTTATTCACTTTTTCTGACATCGGCTGAGGCAAGAAAGAGTCCCCAACGGGGTACTTAGCTTTTTAGAAGTCTTCGGTAGTAGCAATCTCTGGTTCTGACCGACCGGCACTTGCGAACAGCTTCTGCTTCGGGCGCCACGCGGCAAGAAAGACTGAGGAAAATGGCGTCGGCTGATGCCTTTATACCCGCTGAACTGCAGCTATGACGTCGGGTGAAGTGCGACATCAGCCGAGGCCAGACCCAGACTTTGGAATCCGGCCGACCGAAGGGCTGCCTGAGGCCAGGACAACCCATTTGTTAGGACTGCAGATGCATCCTTGAAGGACATCAGAAAACTGCTCATGACTATCTTTATGGTGAAATCGGTCTCCCACACTGGCATTTCCCATTTCTGGATAACATGAAATCCAACAGCCAGAAGCAAAAAGTGGCATAAACCAGCACATGAACAAGCATTCAGACTGACTAAAGAAGATGACATTGACTGGCGGCAAAGAAATTCTGGGGATGGTATGCCTGGACATCACCTTTATGCCCTACACCATGCACGAGGGGCATACATGTGATGTACAATGAACCCTTTACAACCAAAAGGCTTTGGTATACAGGTCGGACGTCTGCTGTACTTGGCAGGGATCACTATGGTAAAGAATACTTCAACAGTGATTTGGATGGACATCATTAGATTAGATCCCTTCACTTCAGTCGATCCGAAAAGAGATGGGTGCCCTCAAGCCATGCTTGGATCCAATCTAGAAAATTTAGTACTCCAGCCTTGAGCCCTTCAAAATCTTTCCTTCTCAATGACCTGATCTCCCGGACTAATTCAGATAGTGTTTGATGCCTGAACATAAATCCAGAACTGCACTGCCTTGGACCCAAAGAGGAGAGATAACTGATCTCATAGACTGGCAGGGGTAAGGAGGGCAGGTCTTCATATCTGAGAGACTGGAATGAAAAGCATCTATCATTATAGTAATTAATTTTTTGTATCCTATTCAGTCTGCCAGATCAGACATATGGGTCATAACCCCTAGCTGCTGAAATCCTGGGTAGCCTCATCACAGGAGAGCTTCCAGGATGAAAGCTCTGGAAGTGCAATTCAATTTAAAGTACTTAACGAAGGTGTGCAAAGAATGTCATGTAGGGAATGAGCTGAAAAATGCCATAAATGCTGTGATGGCTCTGGTAAAATGAGCTCTGAGCTTGGTAGCCAATGATTTGTTATGGAGTGAAGAGACAAAGGAAGAGCAGTCAGATAGCTATCAAGAAAGCATAGTTTTGGATACTTTCTTACCCAGTCTGTTCTGAGCAGAGATAGGAGTAGCTGTACACCTTTCCAAAACACTGCTCTGTGAATGTCCAAGGTAAGCAGAATTTATTCTCCTTTGTTTTGACAGTTAGGGAAAAATACCATCAGATGGATGGGCTGGGAAAGACTGGTCTCAGAAGTCACCTTTGGAATAAAGGAGGAGGAGGAGGAATTGTTCCTTAAGGTGATCCTATTGTTATGAAAAACAACAGAGAGATATGGAAGACAGGGTGTAAAGCTCAAATTCTCCTAGCTGACGTGATAGCCTCAGAACTGACTGCACCTAGACCATTCAAAAGTGGGTCTTACATATTTGTTTGACAGACTTCGGTCCAACGTGGGCCTGAGGTCCTTGGACTTTTTTCAGAACCAAAAAGAACCCCAAATTAATCCCAGACGGGGATTGGTCTAGTGGAACCTCTTGTATGGATCTTTTTTTGAAGAAGAGAGAGAACCTCTAGCATAGCAGCATATGCATGATTGGGTGCAACATTCAGCAACTGGCATGGAGAAGGGGGGGGGGGGTCCAAAAATGGAATGCAAGAACTTCTGGATATAATTCTTCTTACTCACTTGTCTTGCATGATGGCAAACTACAAGTATGGATAGAGGGATATGCATGGCACAACTGCGTCCAGAGTGGAGAATTCAGCCAGACCTTCAAGAATTCAAGGGGCATCTGTCAGAAAAGGGCTGGTGAAATACCTGTTTTTTTGGGCCTATGCCTGTTAAAGAGATCACTTCTGGGTTGCCACCTCTGGTGCGTAAATTCCTGGATATCTCAGAAGGATGTATTCTTGGGAGGGGACTAAATATCCCTCTCCATCTTCCGCGTCAGTATCTGAAGTGACCGACTCGGATGCGGAGTCCAAGTGTTTCCTCTTACACAACCTTTTCTTTGGAGGCTCAGGGGACGAGTCTCCTGTGCCCTCAGAGAACTGTCTTTGTACTAGGGCAGAAGGTCTAAGGTAAAAAAGAATGACTCTGACCCCTGGATGTCTTTATAGGAGCCAATGAGTTGAGACTGGGGATCAAGGTATGGAACCATTACCAATGACCCCGAGGATATGCACTTACAGAGTATTACTGCTTCACTCCGAAGACTCAGAAGACTACAGCAACCTTTATCGGATCTAAAGAGATCACCCACCTAGTCAGATCCAACTCCTTAACCGACAAGTGAGGCAAGAACCTGCGAGGGATCTACGGATTTACCAGGGAAGCCAGCAATGAGAATGGGATGAGACCCAAAGAATCAAATGCAGATGACTCAAGCAATCAATGGGAGGTGCGCACCTGACTACTTTGAACTGGGAGTCCAAAGTCAGATCAGACAAGGTTGGAAGCGGAAGACTCTGACCCAACAGTCCCGCAGCCAATGAAACTTGATCAAAGGTCTACGAGCCAGATGGCCCATGTGGACAGAGTGCTCTGAAATAGCTGGAACCAAAGGTTGAACCAGTGAGTGTACTTGGACAGAAGTAAAGTGAACAGATCCTAAGGCTCTGGAGCCAGTGGAGTAGGCATGACCCCCATCTCAATCTGGGACTTCAGAAACTTCTGGAACAGATGATCCAATCTACTGCAGATGTACTTCTGTAGGACCTGAAGAATCTAGTCAAAAGAGCAGAGGAAGGCCTCAAAGTGGGTCACTCTGATTTTATAAAAATAATTGTTTTCTGGGAGAGCCTTTAATAGCAGTATTCCGATCTCTGGGATCCTGTGGAGGAGTGTAAGTTGAGGTCTGAGCAGCTTGCTCCTCAATCCTAGGAGCCGGAGTTGAAGTATTCCTAAAACTTTTAGAAGTCTTGTCACCTGACTTTTGGTTTTGAGGTCTACAGATGTGAAGGAAGAAGTCCTTTAAAAAACAGCTTATTCCAGCAGTCCACCACTGCCTTGGGTCTTCAGGCAGCACAACTGTCACAGGACAAAATTAAATGGGAGACTCCCAAAACACAACACACAAAGGTCATGGAGATTCTGCATAGGGATCTTGTGGCTAGACTTGGCACATTTCTTAAAGCTAGTACGCCTGTCCATCTCTACAAAAACAAAAAAATACCAAGTACAGAAGGCATAACACCAACAAATCACCACATGCAATATTTTAAGTGGCAAGCTCTAACACAATTTACTATCGACACAAAAATTACTTGCCACACTGCACTAACTAAAACACAGTCTATAATCCCAATACTACAGCTATAACTCTTGACTGCCAACTTAACCAGTGTACTACACTAAAAACATACGCATATCAAATGTCAATAAACAAAAATATATATTTATTTAAAATGTTAAAGGGGGAAGAAAATGGCATAAAAACGCCACTGAGAAGTGAAAGGCTTGACTGATAGGAAACAATAATCATAAAATGTTCTCAAAAGTGAAGAAAAGTAAAAGTCTAAGCAAAACTGTTCTACTTATCTAAAGTTCATAACAATCTAAAACTATATCAAACAATTCATAATAAGGTGGAGTACTTACCTGACCAGATCTTGCAGCTTCTCAGAAGGAGGTAAACGAGATCCGAATTAGTCAGGAGGCAGGGTATTATGGGAAGGAAAGACTTTGAGAGGTTCAAGACTGGAGCACTAATTAATTTGCCGGATCAGATCAGAGTGTGCCTGGAGAACCCCTATGTCAAGCAGGATGGACTGAATGAATAAGGACCTTGAAGTTTTTCTGAATAAAACCTTACCATGATGTCATATTTGGCATCTCAGAAAAAGGAGGTAGATTCACCCACTGCACAGTGACCCCTTATAGATAAGCTGATATGGATGAATGTTTGCATATCTATTGCATCTCAGTTCATGGACCCCTCTTCAGTAGGTGGAACATATGGGTACAATTCCAATCTACATCTCAGAAATCTCAAAAGGTGGTGAAAGGAGCTTGAAAGGGACACAGTCCTTTAAACTTGGACAAAAAAGAGCTGTACATAATGTTATGGGCTATTTTAAGCTACTGCTTCCAATCTCTGCTAATTAAGAGAGAACCCCCTCCATCCTGACTCAAGGAACACAACTGACCCATTGTTCATACAACCCAGAGGTATTTTTTTAATGCCCTCTAAATAACCACAACCCATTACAATGTATCCATTATTCAACATAGACACAAAACACCAGACACTGGCAAATGGATGCATCTTTGTCAGATATTACAGGTCTTCAATTCCCCATCCCTAAACTAACTGAACATTTATGTAATGTACAAAGTCCTTTTCTTACACCAAACTAGGGTCTTGCATCTCACAGACTTAGAACAAGACACCAATTTATTCTTTATCACTATTGCTCTCTACCTTTGAAAATGAAAAATGGCACAACTTGCAAAAGAAAAACAGGTGGTGTTCAACCCCAAGCACCAACCACATCAGTAACACAAGTGTTATCCTATTTACTGCTTTTCCTTGGAGAGAGAAACAAATGTCTGCCATCTGGGACATTTCAGCAATTAAGGCATACTGCACAGTACACCACAGACTCCTCTAAAACAAACATTGCATACTATTAAATATGAACAACCCTCAATAATGCTAGACTATCAATTCCCTCAGGCAAAATGATAAAAATGCCTGCTCTGCTAGCAACAATCCAGGAGGACAAAAATGGACAGTAAGTTTGGAGTATGTAACAAGTGAAAGGCCTCTAGGCCATTTTGCTGGGGGACGTCTTGTCAGCCTCATCACACTTTCTCAAGCAGAATGTCACATTTGTCACATGAGCTAAGCTATCATGTTCCTATTTCACTGAAGGCAGACATGGCTAAAGAACATTTTCTTTATATATACATGAGAGCTTTCTACATGGACAGAAAAACTGTTCCTTTTTCTCCCTGACAGTGCAATCACAACGATAAAATATAAAGGCAAGCAGTGGGGTAATAGGGGATACAGTCCCCCATGAAAGGGGTGGTGCAGGGTACTTGACCCACCTGTAAAAATGCTTATTTTTAATATCTTGAGCTGCAGGTTTATAAGCTGCAACAAGTCAAGACAGTGGTATAGAACAAAGTGTGTGTTGCAGCTTTAAGAAGCATTTCGAAGTGAGGGCACGTGCAGGCCGCAGTGCCAATTTGAGAGAACAGCCAGAGTGCTAACATGTAGCAGTGCAGTAGTCAGTCCGTCTACGGATTTATTTAAATTTAAGTTACTAAGCCTCAATCCTGATATGTTTGTATTTAATAAAGCTGCTTGAACCAAACCCACGACTGTTAGCCTGTTATCCTGACCAGACTAGCAACAAGTGGTACCTCAATACATTCCATAATCAACACCTGAGTACAATCAAAGAGCTACATTTGTCAAGTTGCTGCTCTACAAGTTTGCTGTCGAAATAATAGGCCACATCCAGGTGAAGCCATACTGCTTCCAATCTGGAATGTTCGCTAGGTCTAGGACAGCATTTAGATACTTAAGCCTGCAGTTCTATCATAAAATACAAGAGTGTAATACATGCCTTGCACAATTTATGTACAAGGGAATAACCATAGCAAAACAGCATTAGGAATAACTAGAGATAAAAATGGAGTTGTAGTCCAATAAACACTTTGTAAATTGCAAAAATCAACCCTATTACTGCTAAACTGTTATCACTGCGTTTTCATCCTAAAAGTAAGGACTTCATCAGATACCAATACAATCCAACTTCTTCCCTTAAAAACCCTGATTCTCCTTGCTACTAATTACTTGATTACATATTCATTTACATACACTCAATTCTAACTAAATTAACTAAATCAAAACATTTATCATGGATAAATAGAAAATATTACCAAATCTTAAATACAGATGCAGTCATAACAGATGGGTTTTCCTGCCGTCAGGTGGGTCCTCGGTCAGCCGAATTCCAAAGTCTAGGTCCGGCATCGGATGTCGTCGCTTCTTCCCCGACGTCAGTGCGACAGGGGTATTAAAGAACCAGCCGACGCCATTTTCTTCAGTTTTTCTTGCCTCAGATGTCAGGTGCCCCCAGAAGGAAGGCAAAACATAAATTTATGTAATAATGCAATGCAATATAATCAAAAAACAGTAGTTGCAAGCAAATACACCATAAAAGAATACCCCAATCAGGTTGTATGAGGAGGTGTTAGCCATTAGGCCTGTCCCAAGAGGGAAGGAGGAGGAAACCTGGACTGCAGCTGTATTAGCACTCGAACATCTACATTTATGGTAGGTACAAAACTGTACTATGTTCATCGTGCATACAGCTGCAGTCATAACAGATGGGTAGAATCCCAAAGCTAAAAAAGGGGTGGTAGGCACTAAGTGGAACTGGGAGGAGCCAGGATGCCCTGCAAGACTGCAGTGGCAAAGCCCGCTCTAGATTTGGAGTATAATGGTAGGTGATAGCGCTTGGAGAATGTACAGAACTCCAAGTGGCTGCTTCCAAAATATCTTTGGTAGGAACCCCCTGAAAAAAGCTGCAGAGGTAGCTGTGGCCCTTGTGGAGCGAGATCCGATGCCTGTAGGTACAGTTTTACTGTGAAAAGAGTAACAAAAGCGTATGCAGTGGGCTATCAATTTTGAGATTGTCTGTTTGGAAATACGCTTCCCTTGAGCACCTGTAGCATAGGACACAGAGTTGCTCTGATTTTCTGAAAGGCTATGTTCTGTCCAAATAATAACGGAGCTGTCTGTGAATGTCCAAGGAATGTAGTAGTCTCCCCCCTTTGTTTTGTGGATTAGGGTAAAAGGTAGGTAAGTGGATAGCCTGAGGGCTTGTAGTTCCGAAACCCTGCGTGCTGAGGTGATAGCCAGAAGGAAGGCAGGCTGTTTTCCATGACAAATATTGCAGTTCTGTTGAAGCAGCTGGCTCAAAAGGAGGCAGGGTCAGTTTTTCTAGAATGAAATTGAGGTCCCAAGCAGGTACTGGTTGCTTCCTTGGGGGTTTTATATTCTTGGCCCCTCTGAGGAACTGTCTTAAGAGAGGGTGAGAGAATAAGGGAGGATCAGTGTTGCATTCTGCAGAAATGGCTGAGGCATGGATTTTGATGGAGGAGAATGAAAGTCCACTGCTTAGCATCTCAGCTAGGTACTGTAATATTTGAGGTAAATTCAGTATTCCAGGATTCTGACCCTTTTTCTGATTCCAGGCACAAAACCGTTTCCATTTTGCGGAGTAGGCTTTTCTAGTAGAAGGCATTCTGGCCTCCAAAATGACATCCTGCATCTCCTTGGAGAGTAGGGTCTGTTGTGAATTTAAGGAATCCTCCATGCAGCTAGACTGAGTGTTTTCAGCTGACTGTGAAGAGTTTTGAAGTTGTGCTGAGTCAGTAGAAGAGGCATTAGAGGCAGGATCCATGGTGGGGAATGCGTCAGGCTCCTCAGGAGTGGCTACCAGTGTTGTCTTGGCCAGTCTGGAGCAATGAGAATCATCTTTGGTCTGTCTGCTCTGGCTTTTAATAGAACTTTGGGCAGCAGAGGAAGAGGTGGAAAGGCATAAACTGTCATTGTTGTCCAACTGAAAGAGAGTGCGTCCACTTTCCAGGCCTGTGGATGAAAGGTCCTTGAGCAAAATTTTGTCAATTGGCAATTTCTGTGGGTGGCAAAGAGATCTAGGTCTGGCCTTCCCCATGCTTGAATTATCTTTGTAAAAACTTGAGGATGCAACTTCCATTCGTGTGGATCTGTCATATTTCTGCTTAGGTTGTCCTCCAGTGTGTTTTCCTTGCCTGGCAGGAACTGTGCTTGAAGGTGGATTTGTAATTCCAAAGCCATGTTCCAAAGAGACATGGCTAGCCTGCATAGGGGATATAGTTTCATAGTTTAGTTTCATAGTATAGTACTAGGCTATCTGCCCTTGGGCATTTGTAAGCCTAGCCATAGTGATGTGGCATTTGCCACCACATGAAATGGTACAAAAATGTACAGAATAAATTTAGAATACTGTGTCTAGTAGTGACACAATGACGGTCCCCTTATATAATAGAATTAGTTTACTGTGCCCCTGTCTAGCAGTGACACAGATGTGACCCCTGGGGTAAACTTACGATCTCCCATCCACTCATCAAGATTTCTCTTGAAGAGAGTCAGTGAGGGGCTCTGCCTAATACGAACTGGGATATTGTTCCAAAGCATGGGAAGCCTCTGGGTTATGAATCTATCCCTCCAGCATGTCCTATTCATACTTGTGCCGAGGTTTTAAGTCTTTAGCTCTCGTGGTCCTGATGGACTTGGATTTTTTGAGGTGGAGCATATCCATCAGATCCTGATTGGACATGGCCTTCTACGTCAAGCAGAGATCACCTCTGAGCAGGCGGTATAATACTGAATAGAGCTGAAGTTTTTTTAGTCTGGCAGAATAAGACATATGTTGGAGACCCTTGATCCTCTTGGTGAGGTACTTTTGTGGTCTCTCCAGCTGTTGCAAATGCCGGGTGAGGTACATACCAAATGGGGCATTGTACTCAATCATGGGTCTGATGAGGGAGGAATATAGGGGTACAATGACATCCTTGGATCTGGATGTGAATCCCTTCATGATGAGGTGTGCAAGGTAGAATGTTTTTCTAACCACTTTGGCAACGTGGGTATCAAATGAGAGGTCGCTGTCGACTTGGGTCCCTAGGTCTCAGATTACTTTTTTAGTACTCAGTGGGTTGCTGTCTATGTGATAATTTGTGGGTACTTTGTTTTTCCCAAAGGGGATGACTATACATTTTTTGGCATTTAGTTTAAGGCCGTGACTCCGGCACCAGTTGTCCATTTCTGAGAGGCCTTTTTGTAGGATGTGTGTGTCTGCTGGTGTATCGACTATGGCACCTAGTTTGCAATCATCTGCGAACTTTGTCAGCCACAGCCCTCCCGTGTTTGCTTAAACATCTGAGAAATAAATGCCGAACAAGAGGGGTCCCAGGACAGATCCCTGTGGGACACCACTTGTGACTGGCTTTGAGTCTGACATTGCTCCAGTGATTTTAACTTTATGGGTTCTGTCATTTAGCCAGTTTGCAACCCCCATCTAGTGACATAAGGGTTTACATTTAAGCTGTTGAGCTTATCTATGATGCCTGAGTGGGGTATTGTGTCGAAGGCCTTAGCCAAGTCCAGGTATGCTGTATGGACTGCTTTGCCCTCGTCAATGGCTCTAGTGACTGTTTTGAAAAAGTCAACCAGGTTTAAAAGGCAGGATCTGCCCTTTACAAAGCCGAACTGGGTGGGGTCAAGTGTCTGTAGGTCCCCTATGTCTCCGTTTACGAGTTCCATAATGATTCTTTCCATAGCTTTGCAGACCAGGCTGGTTAAGCTTATGGGGCGGTAGTTTCCAGGGTCTGTAGAGGCACTCTCCCTTGTGGAGTGGGACCACTGTTGCTGTACGCCAGTGTTCAGGTACATATCCAGTAAGGCTAAGGTTAAATAGCATTTTTATGTGTGGGTTTAGCTCCTCTTGAGTTCACGTAACACGCAACCCGGGATACCGTCAGGTCCCATTGATGCTGTGTTTTTGCTTTGTTTAGGGCGGTTCTCACTTGGACATCTGAGATGACAGGGAGATTACATTCAGCTGGGATAAGTATTTCTTCTTTTGGGGGTGAAGGAGAGGAGAAATTTGCACTGAACCTGTCAGCCAGAATGTTGGCAATATCTGTGGGTTCAGTGTATTTTTTATTGTTGTGAACCAACTCTGAGCATATCTGAGGGTTTCCGCCCAGGTTCCTAACATAGCTGAAGAAGGCTTTGTGGTTATCTTTAGTGTCCTTAGCGATTTTTCTCTCAAAGTTGGCCTTGGATGTTTTTATGAGAGAACGTAGTTTTCTGCTAATGCTGATCAGAGATGTCTTCCCTTCATGGGATTTTGCTCTGACGTGCAGTAGCTTCCTTCTTTTGTTATACAATTTGTTTATGGCTGAGGTCCACCAGACAGGACGCTTACCTTTGGTGGTGAGGGACTTGGATTTGTTTGGGATTGCATGATCCATGCATTCTTGGAGATGTCCATAGAAAGCATTTGTGAAGGATTCGGCATTGTGGGATGTGGCATCCACTGGCACAGTGGGCTTAAAGGATACCATCTCAGTCTTAAGAAGAGTGAAGTCTGCTTTTGAGAAGTTTTTCACTGTGGTCTTTTGTGCTGGGGGTGGAGGTGGGATATGTATATCCAGGGTGATTAGTTTGTGGTCAGATCTCACTAGTGAGAAGTATACTTCCAGTGTGGAGCATTTTGTCCCCATGTTTGTGATGATCAGGTCTAGTATATTACCTCCCCTAGTGGGAGAGGTGACTAATTGTTCCAGTGCATTTGAATTTATGAATTCCAGGAACCTTTGGGCTAGGGTATTAGGGGCTAGAATAATGTACCCAATCTATGTTTAGGTAGTTGAAGTCTCCCAGTATGATGGTATTTTGTGATACATTCATATCCTCCAATGTCTTCAGGAAGGCTGAGTGGAGTTCTTGAGATTGGGAGGGTGGTCTGTAACATGCTACCAGTTGTATAGCAGTTTTGCCTATGGTTAGTTGCACCTGTATGGTCTCTGATGCTTCATGTGTTGCTACTAACCTGGAGGTGTGGGTGTCCTTGATGAATATGGACACTCCCCCTCCCTTTGTGGTTCGGCCCGGGTTTTGGGGCCAAAAAGCATGATACGAGGTATAGCCCAGTAACGCTGGGGTGCTCTCAGGAGCCTTGAACCAGGTTTCAGTTACTGCACAAGCATCGATGTTCTCCATGCCGAGGAGTGCATCAAGTGCCTGCAACTTGAGATTTAGACTTCTGGCGTTGAGCAGCATTACCCTTAGTTTTTTTCCATTATTGTTTTCTAAGGAGGTGGGTTTGTCTTTTGAGCCTTGCCTAAAAAAGGCACTATGGGGGTGGCAAGAGCCTTGGCCAATATCCGGAAGCCCAGTGGTGACAGGTGTAAGCCATCCCTTGCGAAGCATCGTGGCTTGTCCAACATGTCATCCCAGGCAGACAGACATTGGGTCCCCTTAGAATGACACCAGTACTTGAGCCAATTGTTAAAGCTGATCATCTTGTCTTTGTATTGTGGTATCATTCTTGGTGAGGGCAAGATGCTGCTCAGGGTCATACCAGCCTGGGCTACATAATCGGAGAGCTCCTCTATGTCTCGTTTCATGTAGTTCAGGGAGGTACATCTCAGGTCATTCACACCAGCATGGACAATGACGGAGTCATATTTGTACTTGCTTTGGAGTGACTTGAGTGCGTGTGTTATGTGAAAGGGTTCCTCCCTGTTTATGTACCACATCACTGTGGTGTTGTCTGTCCTTATCAATGGCTGGCCTGGATGCAGTAGGTCTTTGAAAGCCATAATAGCATTTATTACTGCTAGCATTTTCCTTTTGATTGATGTGTAGGTGGTTTTCTTTTTGGGACCATTTGCCCTGGATGCACCGATCTGTCATGTGCGCCCCCCAGGTGTAGTCCGAGGCATCTGTTGTGATTACTTGATTTGCTTGAGGCTTGCAGAATGGGAGACCTGTGTTTCTTTGGGATGCTTGAGCCCACCACAGAAATTCCTTTTGAAGACATGGAATCAGTGGTATAATTGTTTCCAAACTGTGGCTGTGTTGAGACCATAAATTTTTTTAGGTACCACTGAAGTTTCCTCATATGCAGCTTTGCACATGGGATTAGCAGGATGCAAGATGCCATGAATCCCAGAGCCTGCAGGATTTTCCTTGCAGTCAGCCTGGTGAAGGTTGCCAGTTTTCTGAAGTATTGAGTTAGTTGCCCTTGTTTCTCTGGCGTGAGGTAGGCCATCTGGGTGTTTGTATTCAAGCTGGCACCCAGGAAAATTATTGTTTGAGGGGGTATTAGTCTTGATTTCTTTTTGTTGACTGTGTATCCCAGAGAATTCAACAACATTATTACAAACGCCAGGTGTTTCAGAAGTATGTGTTTGCTGTCCGCTTGGATCAGGCAGTCGTCCAAATATGGGTATATTTGTATCCCTTGAAGTCTGCAGAAGGCAATTACTGATGCCAGGCATTTCGTGAACACTCTGGGCGCAGTAGATAAGCCAAAGGGCAATGCAGAGAATTGATAATGGGTTGAACCTGCAATAAATCTGAGGTATCTTCTGCAATCTTGTCTGATTGGGACATGCAGGTATGCCTCCTTGAGGTCCAATGTTACTAGCCAAGACTCCTTGCCCAGCATGGGAAGAAGCTGCTGTAATGTGAGCATCTTGAATTTTGGTACGAGTAAATATGTGTTTAGGATGGATAGGTCCAAAATAGGTCTCCAGTCTTTGCCCTTCCTTGGTACCAGGAATAGTCTGGAATAAAAACCTTGACCCTGTTCTTGTGCAGGTACCTCTTGAATAGCTTTCATGTCCATGAGATCTGAAATTTGTTTTTGTGCCTCTGCCCTTTGATTGTGTGGCAGGTTTGGCATGCCTCTCATTTTTGGAAGGGTGTGAAAGTGGAATCTGTAGCCTCTGTCTATAATGTCCAGGATCCATTTGTCTTTTGTGACAATATGCCAATTTTTCGAAAATAATGCCAGCTTTCCGCCTAAAGGTGCTGCCATTTGAGCCTTGCTTGGCATGCAAAGGGGAAAGTCATTGGTTCTGCTTTCTGAATGGCTGTGAACTATCCTCACCACCTCTTGCTGTAGGTGTGCTTGCCATCGTCTGCCTCTAAATGATCCTTGAGATTGCCCTCTACCCCTCGGGCGCCTGTATCTACCTCTTTGAGGTCTGTCTGTGGCTGGAAAGGACCAATTTTTTTGAAGGCCAATTTCTACTGAAACGTGGAGGTTGTACCTGTAGGAAATCTTTCACTGTTTGCATTGATTTTGCCTTTTCCTCCATTTTCTTTAATACCTCCTCAGCTTTAACACCAAACAATACATCTTTTTGAAGAGGTGCATCTGGTAATTTAGCTTTGACATGATCTGGTAAGGTTTGCTCTTTGAGCCAAGCATGTCTACGTATGACTGATCCTGTAACAGCAGCTCTACATGAGGCCTCTAAAGCATCAAAACCACATTGCAAGGTATGTTTACCCACTTGCTCTGCAGTATGCAACAAATCCTGCAACTCCTTCAAGTCTGGTTGTTCAGGTTGTGACATTTTGCTTTTCAATTGAGATAACAAAAACTGTTGATACTTTAACATATGGAACAGACAGTTTAATGCCCTCATGGTTAAAGTGGCCAAGGTGTATACCTTTTTCCCCCACCTTTCTAAAGCTCTGGAATCTCTCTCTGAAGGTAATGGATTTTTGGCAGTGGAGGCCTTAATTCCCTTGGGACCCTGTGAAATAGTTTCTTGGTCAGCCGCATGGCTTTTGTATAGGAATTGGTGTGAATCAGAAACCCGGTAATACCCGTCAGGCTTGACTGGAGCTGGAGGTAAAGAATCTGGGTTAAGGCTGGCCTCTGAATACACATCATCTAGTATGTCTAAGACAGGAGGGCTAGCCAGAGGCCTGTGCTGAGGGAGCAAGAGGAAATCCCTGAGCCTTTTCTTGGAGTCTGAGTAATCTCGGCCTTCCCAGTGGAAGTGTTCCCTCAAGGTATGCAAGGTTTCCCCAAAAGAGTAGTCTTCGGGGGGGAGACGGAGGGAATGGACTCCTCTGCATCAGAATCTTCAAAAGGGGAGTAAGAATGTTCCTGGTCTTCAGAATGTTCTGAAGTAATGGAGGCCTGATCCGAGGAAGGGTATTCTTCCTCCACTCTGGGCCTTTTGTCAGAGGGGGGTTGAGAACCCCTCAAATCCTCAGCCATTTTGAGCATCTGCTTTTTAGGCATGGGGCCTTGAGAGGGGCCCTGTGGAGCTTGTCTTTTAGTATGCATGGCTGCTTTAGACTTAGTGAAAGCCTTAATGGAAAAAGAAGAAGGCGGCCTGAAGACACCTTGAGAGGTGGCAGGCCTGTCTAAACTCTGAATTTCCCCGCCAAGAGTGGCTTCAGTATCCGTAGTCGGGGTGTGGTTCGAAGAGCCTGCGACCTCGGGCACAGAAGACACCGCTAATAAAGTGTCATCGGTAGTCAGGGGCTGCGTAGGCGCCTCGCTGAGAACCGGAGCACCTGTAGTCGGCTTTAGCGTGGTATCGGTAGAAGTCGCGGACCTTGTATGTCGGTCCATATCTTTGCATCTTTTACTCAAAACTGGAGTCGGAATATCCGACGACATAATGTAATTAAACTTTTTGCCAAAAGTGTTGGGCGAACTCCGCCCAACGCTTAATAGTTCGTCTGCTGAATGTAGCACAAAAACGACAGGCCGAGACGTTGTGGTCTGGGCCTAAGCAAGGAATGCAGAGGGAATGGAAATCCTTATGCGGTATTTGCTTCCCACATGAAATGCAATTATTAACTTTGTCTGACATTGGTCTGAGGCAAGAAAAGTTTCCCCAACGAGGTACTTAGCTTTCAAGAAGACTTCGGTGCCGACTGGCACTTGCGAACTGCTTCTGCTTCGGGCACCGCGTGGCAAGAAAGACTGGAGAAAATGGCGTCGGCTGGTTCTTTTATACCCCTGTCGCACTGACGTCAGGGAAGAAGCGAAGACATCCGACGCCGGACCTAGACTTTGGAATTCGGCCGACCGAGGACCCGCCTGACGGCAGGAAAACCCATCTGTTATGACTGCAGCTGTATGCACGATGAACATCCGCTATTTCCGTACAGTGCAGAATAGGAAAATTTCCTTCTTCAGAGTTAGTACATTTAAGTTACGGGAGGGGGGGCAAAGCCCCCTGCTAACAGTTTAAGGCAAGTGTTTGTTGTGTTTTGCGTGTTTATTTTACATGGTCGGCTTTTCGAAAGTCAATCATATGGTCTCGGCCATATGAAAGTAGACTTTCTGAACAGTCGACCATGTAAAGTAGGACCCATACATTAGATAGATATATATATATATATATATATATATAGTATCTATAGCTATATACACGCACACACACACACACACATATATATATATATATATATATTTATATATAAACACATATACACACACATACAAATTCTGTAAACTATTAACTAAAACTAGAACTAAAAATAAAACAGTGCCACCTTGTGGTGCAAAATCACCAATGCTTTCTTACAAACTGGCAGGAAGATTTTAAAGATAGAATAAAATAAAATTAAAATACAAGTGTGGTACACAAAGAAGCCCGGTACATAAAAAATAAAATAATGAAACTTGTCCAAATAATTTTATGAACAAGGAGGATAGTATGTCATTAAAGATTCATATTGAAAGAAAAAAAAAACAAAGCCAAAATGTTTATAACCAAATGATGGTTTTCGTTCAAAGTCTCGCAGAGGTCAGGGAAACATTCTCATTTAGTCCAGGTGGTCTACTGGCTTCTAAAATAAACTGCCAATAGACTTCCCTACACTGTATTTTATTCTTCCATGCCCACCCACCCCCCAGGATCCTGCATCACCATCTCAAAGACAAAAAAGTAAAACTTGTTTGGGTGCAACTTAAGGTGCATCTGTATAGTGCATTTTTTTTACTTCCATAGTCCGACTCTCATGAAGATGTTCATAAATTCTTGTTTTTGGTTTGAATGTCACTACTAAACGCAGCATTCACAAATTCATTAACCGTGCTTCATCTGGTTATACCAGGGTTCTGCAACCTTCACTATCAAGCCCCTCTCCCACCAAATAAAATTCATCTGGAGCCACAAAACCTATTCAACCCCTAAAATGAAGATAACTATATAAAACTTTATACGTTGTGTTATTATACTACATATAAAAGAACTATGTTTATAAGAGCAATATTTAAAATCCATCTCTATCTTTGTTCCTTTGTTGGGATTTAAATTGAGATTGCTCAGTCGCTTTGTGTACGCGCGTGTGTATGACGCGTACCTCTTAACCTCTTGCAAGAAATCTGGACAATGCCATAAATAATGGGAGGACAAAGGCCCAAAAATACGGACACTTTTTAAATACTGCTCTTACAAACTTAGAAAGTTGATAACAGGTTTTGCATCAACAAGAATTTTCTGAAGTCTGAAACCCAAACGTCTGTCTATATTTTCTGACTTCAGCCCTCAATGATTTGCCAGAAAAAAAACACAATTTTATGAGAAACAGGCCAAAATATGAGGCAAAAATCAGGACATTCTGCAAAAATCTGCATAGTTACGAGGTAATTTTGTGTGTGTGTATGGAAAATGCATGTTAACAGAAACTTATTCGAGCAAGTTTCTAAGTTTACAATAGCAATATTTAAAATCAGTCACTATTTTTCTTCCTTTATTCCCCCTTTATTTGTGGCTCTGTCCAGATTTCTTGTAGTAAGAGTTTCAGAGGTATGGTGGACAGGGACAGAAACCTGTCAGGAGATGCTGCTGCCAGGGGGTCGCTTAATCACTGTACGTATGTGGAATGCATGGTAACAGAAGCCATGTTATTCTAGCAAGTTTATAAGAGCAATATTTAAAATCCATCACTCGATCAAGCAATATGTGTGTGTGTGTGTGTGTGTGTGTGTGTGTGTGTGTGTGTGTGTGTGTGTGTGTGTGTGTGTCGGTCATATGGCAGTGTAGCCATTATTTTTCAAAGGTACAGGGAGCCACTGCAGAAGGGAGGAAGAGACGCAGGCTGAGTGCAGACCCCTGGGTTATACAATGCTAGCATAACAGTACAGTTCAAAATACAGCATTTCGTCCAAGTAAAAACAAACTGTATTAAGTCACTGCACAAGCTGTGACCATATGCATCTTGCTAGACATCCCTTTCCACATGATCAATATCCATAAAGCAAAATACCATTTACTACCTTTTTAGCATTTGATGTTGCTCAAATGCCATCTTACCCACAAAGAATGTGCTGCAGGAGCAGAGCACTAGATAGACGCATCACACCCTTACAATCACAGCTAATAGGGTGTTTAAGATTAAACAGTTTGTGTGTATTAATGGAGTACAACTTACTGACTGATGTACAAATTTACAAGAAGAGTTCCTGCGGGTCAACAATCCTACCACCCCTATCTTCAGTGTTGTTTTGTTTAACCACTCATTTCTTTCTATGTATATTAAAATAAAACAATAGCTTTTTTTGCACATCTACAGGTAAATTTAAATTCTTCCATTAAAATGGACCCCAGTATTATTAATACAACTATGCATTTAAAACATATTAGTATCAAAGGTGGTTACAAACGCACAACACTTGATCTAGTAAAGTCCTTCACCTCATTCTGCAGTTCTGCAAGATGCCCAGTGTTGTACCCTCTTCACATAGAGCCAAGTACTAAGTTGGCAGATGCTTGTTCACAAGCCCTCTTTTACTCTCCTTGGCTTAAGGAATTCTAATTCAGGAATGTTATACTGCACAAATCTTGGGTGGCTGCCACTATGCTCTAAAAATGTATTTTATTCAAGGGCTTATGATAACCCAGTAGTGATAACAGAACCATCCAAGATTTTTGTGACAACTACATCTAGAAAGTCTATGGTGAAAATAAACCATCAAGTTTTGTACCCAGATTACAGCATACTATGGAAGTATTTGAAAAAATATGTATTGAGGATATTAAAAAAGTGTTAAGAAATACTAAGAAAAATAATGATAATTTAAGCAAAGAAGAAAGAATGGCTTTAGAACACTTAATAGCTTTAAGAAGCACTTTACGGTTCATGAAAAGTGATAAAGGGTCTAATGTAGTGATTATGGAACAACAAGCATACAACAATAGTATGGTGGTAATTTTAGATAATCAAGAAGAATATGAGAAAGTAAATCTGTTTGATATTCATAAAAAATTTAGATTTATTGAATCACAGTTATATGAAGCATTGATGTCTGGTTATATTAATTTAGAATTGTATGAATTTTGCTCTGTACAACATCCGAAAATAGGGGTGATTTTTGGAATCCCGTAAGTTCATAAAGATTCCAAAAATCCCCCTTTTAGACCCGTGGTGTCAAGTCCTCATTCGAGTACGGAGGGTATATCATTAATTATAGATGCTGTATTAGGACCCATATTACAGGAAACTTCATCCTATATCAAAGACTCATGGCATTTTTTAGAAAAAATAAATAATTTTGCTAAAAAGAAGATGTTTGATCCCAGAAAATATATTATTTTTACTTTGGATGTTACATCATTATACACGTGTATCCCACATTATAAAGGGATTGAAGCTGTACGAAGCTATTTAACTAAGAATAATTTACTTTCAAATGATATAATTTCTACCATTTGTAGTTTTTTAGAAATTGTATTGGAAAACAATTATTTTATTTTTGGTAAACAATATTATAGGCAAAGAAAAGGCATTGCTATGGGGTCATCAGCTGCCCCTTCACTTGCCAATATAGTCATGGCATGGTGGGAAATGGATATATTATCTATGATGGAAGAAGAATTTAATATTGTTTTTTATAAAAGGTTTATTGATGATTTATTTTTTATAATAGAAGGAGATGAAATGGTAGTAAAGAGTTTTATAACACAGGTTAATAGTTGTTCAGACTTTTTAAAGTTCACTGTGGGTGATGTAGGATTAATGGTGAACTTCTTAGATGTATGTCTGTGGTGGGATCTTAATGATAATAGATTCCATAGTAAAATATATAGAAAACGGACGTTCACTAATGGTTACCTGCATTATAAAAGTAATCATCCAAAACATATTATTAAAAATATACCAAGAGGGCAATATATAAGAGCCAGCCGGATGACTAGTAAACGTGAAAATTTAGTTGAAGAATTTCATTTTATAACTTCTCTATTCATTGATAGAGGTTATGACATTAATATTTTAATGAATAGTGGAAATGAAATTTTTGATAAACGTGAGTCTTTATTTCCAGCAATATTAAATGAATCCATGGATCAAAATATAATAAAAGTATATAAAAATAGGAGTTTTGAAAAAGAAGTTATATGTTCCTTGGAAATGAGTGGTGAAATGAATGTAATTGCATCAATTCTTACAAAGAATTGGAGAATTATTCAAGGGAATCATGACGTTTCAAAAATATTAAGTAGTAAACCACAGTTTGTATTTAGGAATTCCAACAATATTAAAAAAATGTTGGAATATCAAAATATTGATTTTAGGAAAGGTAATATAAACAAAAAAGGCATGTTTTGTTGTCAGAATTGTACAATTTGTCGGTTCATCTCTGTGGGTACTAGTATTTCCATAGCCAATAATGATAGAATTATTGAAGTTCCTGGTTATGTAGACTGTAATTCATGCGGGTTAGTATATATAGGCATGTGTACGGCATGCCCGGCTTTTTATGTGGGAATGACCACACGTAATTTAAGCACCCGCATAAAAGAACATCTGTACAGTATAAAGTGTAAAGATGACAAAATGCCTTATATAAACATTCTATTAATTGTGAATTTTTAAAAATTTGTATTTTCAGTGCTAGAAATATGTGAACCTGACTGTAGAGCTGGTGATTTCAAGAATTTTTTGGAACAAAGGGAAACACTATGGCAGGTCAGGTTAAACTCAGATAAACATCCTGGGTTAAATGAATCAATAAATGTGAAATGTTTTTTAAAATACAGAAAATTAGGTATAAATAAGGAGTATAATATACTACATTTATTTAACAATTAAGCACTATTTTAGTGATTTTTTAAGTATTTTTTAACATAGTTGATTATTAATTAATTGTTTAATTATGTTATTTAATTATGTGATAATTGATTGTGTATTTAAACAGGTTGAAATGTGTATTGGGTATTTTCTGATGAAGTCGTATGATGAAAGCGTGTATTAAAGTGTTTTGTACGCTATTTTGATTGGATTTATATTATTGGTGCTATCTATTTTTGTGCATTTTTACTTCGTTTTGCCACTCTATACGAACTGGTTTCTTTGGAGGAGTTCGTTTGTGTATTTATTTGCTATGGTGAAAATAACTTTAATTAAAAACGGTATATGTAATGGATTTCAAATATTCCAAAACCTCTTAATTCCATCACTTTACCTTTCCATATTACCCAACAGTCATATAAAAAATCAGTATGCCCCATGAATTTGTTACTCGTTTCATAACAACAACATAATAAACTTTAAAGCAGCCCATAAACAAAGACTTGGAAATGGGGGCAAAAGCAATTCACTGCAGTTCTTTAAGTTGGAGAAAGTCAATATTAAAACTATTTTTGTAATTACTGTTTCAGGTCAGTTGCTGCAGAAAATTAGTGTGCGAATTCTGTTATACAGGTCTGAGGACTGTAACCAGTACCTAAAAGTCCACCCATATGGAATATATCTTTCACTCTATGTCCATGTTTTGTGTCTTTCTGCTTTTCCCGGTTAGGGGTCGCCACAGCGGAACTCCAGTCCGCTAATGACTGGCAGTAGATTTCTTGCGTGCAGAGTGTGCCAGCTCTGAAGCACAACCTTCAACGAAGGTACGCCCCATTCATGCATGTCTCCACACAGAAGACGCTCTAGCTGCGAATCGAATGGCACAACATCTTGCTGTGAGGCGACAACACTACTGCAGCACCACCACCGCAGTCATATTCAACATAATTTGAAAAATTCTGAAATATCTGATTGTAGCCAAAACTAAGCAAGTAAAGGTTTAAAGTACACTTTCAGAAACTTTCGAAAGTTCTGTAAGGGAACCTCAGCCCGATGCACATAAAAATAAAAATAGAAACAGAACAAAACAAGAATCAAGACTGTGGAAAGTGCACTTTACAAAGACATCCTAAAAGGTAAAAGAAAATCTCCTGAAGAAAGCAAAGAAAATGAAGCACTGAAAGAAGAGACAAGTCAGTAATAACAAACAAAAACAGAGCAAGAAAAAGCAGACATGTTAATGTGGGAGTCAAATTACACACATCCTAAAAACCAATGCGGTAAAAGTAATCTGCCAATTTGACCCAAGAGGTAAATCTGAATATACAGTACACCAAAGTACAACTAAGCATGAATACAAATTAATATTAAAACAGAAATAAAAAACATTCCAAAACAGAACCCAATGAAGTACGGCAAAAGGTACACAATCTGCTAAACCAACTTAAGAAAAATGATTGGATGGGGGGATATTACTGCTTATGTTTTTTCCCCCTCCCTATTCTTGGGAGTTGCCATCAAAATCATTACCCCTCAGAATACTTTTAGGGTACAACAACCACATCAGCTAAATCAATTTTAAAATGATTGGGGGGTGGGGGGCATTACTGCTTGCATAGGTCAACTCTCTTGTCTCTGTTTTTCAAGTTGTCACCAAAATGCGTGCATATCACGTTATCGAAAGATGAAAATAGCGAACGCTATTTCATCGAACCTAAAATATCTAAACCACATAATATTGCACATTCAAAACAACAAATTTTTTCATTGGGAAAAAATTTGCTATTCCGAAACACATACACAAAACACAAGCACACTTAAAAACATCAATACACACACACACTTATAATCCTACATCTAACCCTACACTAAACTATACAGACACTACTATCTATCCACTTACCTTAACCCAAACTCTAACCCTAAGGTCCATCACTATCGCACACTCACCTAACCCACCCCTAACCCTAATTCACCTAATCCGCGCCCTAACCCTAACTCACTTAACCCGCCCCTAACCCTAACTCACCTAACCCGCGCCCTAATCCTAACAACCACACAATCGCACACTTACCTGAACCCGACCTGTAAATTTCTACCACAGCGTTGAAAATAGCGAAGCCACAGAACCGGCCAACCGAATTCTTTCCCTAGGAAAGAATTCGGTGTTCTGCAGCTTCGCTATTTTTAGTGTTCAC
Source organism: Protopterus annectens (assembly GCF_019279795.1). Lineage (NCBI taxonomy): Eukaryota > Metazoa > Chordata > Ceratodontiformes > Protopteridae > Protopterus > Protopterus annectens. Next base: position 1,413,578,708 of record NC_056725.1, read on the forward strand.
TCAAAACGGGTTGATATTAGAACATTCAAAGTTTTAAAACTTCGATTTTCTGATATAGACCCACCAAAATGACTACTCTTTAGAATATTTTTGAGGTTGTTACCTGGAAAGAAGTATGCACATTTATGAAGAAAGTACAGTTGTGTACACTTACCATAAATGTAGATGTTCGAGTGTATTCACTGTCATTACATTTGGGTAATCTTCTGGCAGGTTGACCTCAGTCGGCCTAATTAACAAAGTCTTGGGTCCTGTGTCAGTTGCTGCCCCTTCTTCCATGACGTCAGGTCGTTCAGGGATATAAAACATGCAGCAGACGCCATTACATCCATTTTTCTTGCCCCAGATGTCAGGTGCCCACCAAATTGGGAAAAAATAAAATTAAAAAAAAACACAAAAATATACCTCCAACCAAAAGCAAATACTCCAAAAAGGCTTTTAAGCATAATAAAAGAAAGGAGAAGTATAGTAAGAGAAAAACAGGGGGCTGGAGGGAGGGTAAAAAGGACTACAACAGTGAATACACTCGAACATCTACATTTATGGTAAGTTTACACAGTACACAAAAGTACAGTTGTGTACCTACCATAAATATAGATGTTGAGTGTATTCACTGTTGCAGTCATTACACTTGGTTTATCCTGCTGGCAGGCTACCCGCAGTCGGCCTGAATTCCAAAGTCCTGGTCCTGCATCGGTTGCTGTCACCTCTTCCCTAACGTCAGTGCGCCAGGGGTATAAAAGATGCAGCTGACATCATTTTCTTCAGGTTTTTCTTACCCCAGATGTTAGGTGCCCCCAAAAGGGTAGGCTAAAAAAAAACATTGCTTATAAAAGCATGCACTAAAATAAACAATACCTTCATCTACAAGCAAATATACTTCTCTATTCTATACAACCTATGTGGTGTAAGTCCCAGCAAAGAAAGGGGGATGGTGGGAGGGTAACCTGGACTGCAACAGTGAATACACTCAAACATCTACATTTATGGTAGGTACACAACTGTACTATGTTCATCGTGTTTCACTGTTGCAGTCATTACACTTGGGCTGACTCCCAAAGCTAAGGTTGGGCAGCTGGGTCTAAATAGAATTAGGAGTGGCTATAAGGCCCTGCAGAACTGCAGTGGCAAAGCCTGCTCTGGATTTAGAGTAAAGAGGTAAGTGGTAGTGCTTAGTAAAAGTGTGCACTGAAGTCCAAGTTGCAGCCTCAAAAATATCCTTGGTTGGTACTCATCTGAGGAAGGCTGCTGAGGTGGCTGCTTCCCTGGTAGAATGAGATCTAATGCCCTTAGGCACTGATTTGCCGTGTTGCAAATAGCAGAAACGAATGCAGTGTCCTATCCATTTTGAAATAGTCTGCTTTGAGATGGCCTTTCCTTGTGATCCTGCAGCATATGCCACTAAAAGTTGGTCAGTCTTCTGAAAGTCTTAGTTTTGTCCAAGTAGAAGCATAACTGTCTGTGTATGACCAAAGAATGCAGAAGCCTCTCCCCTTTATTCTGTGGGTTTGGGTAAAAAGTAGGCAAATGAATGGTTTGGTTAAGAGCCACACTGGACACTACCTTAGGCATAAATGTTGGGTTTGTCCTTAGAGAAACCCTGTCCGGATGGAAGATAAAAGGTTCCACAGCCATTAATGCCTGACTCTTCTTGCTGAAGTTATTGCTAGGAGCAGAGCCGTTTTCCATAAGAATTTAATCTTAGCTGTATTGGCTGGCTCAAAAGGAGGCAGTGAGAGTTTTTCCAAGACAAAATTTAGGTCCCATGCAGATATTGGTGCTCTCCTTAGAGGTCTTATGTTTTTGGCCCCCCTGAGGTACTGCCTAAGCAATGGATGTGAAAAAATAGCTGGGTCCGTATTGTAATGAGCTGAAATGGCAGAGGCATGGATCTTAATTGATGAGAAGGACAGGCCTTTGTCCAGCATCTCAGTTAGATATTGTAAAATCTGAGGAATATTTGGAACAAGCATGTCAATTCCTTGTGCCTGGTTCCAAGCACAGAATCTCTTCCATTTTTCTGCATAAGATTTTCTGGTGCTGGGCCTCCTGGCCTCCAAAATAACATCCATAACCCGCTTTAGAGAGAGGTGCATTCTGAATGGTTACCCTAGCCACCATGCAGCTAGATTTAGGGTTCCGAGTTGGCTGTGCAGGATCTGATTGTTTTGTTGGGTCAGTAAATGAGGAATTTGAGGCAATGTCCAGGCTGGGCCTTGAGACAAGCTCTTTAGGATTGGGTACCAGTGTTGGCATTGCCAATCCGGGACAATCAGTATCATTTGTGGTTTCTCTTGTCTGACCTTTAGGAGTAGCTTGGGGAGGAGAGGCAGTGGAGGAAAGGCATATACTGTAAGGTTGTTCCAGCTGAATGACAAAGCATCCACTTTCCATGCTTGTTTGTGATAAGTCCTTGTGCAGAATCTCTGAAGTTGGCAGTTGTGAGGGGAGGCAAAACGATCTATGTCTGGGCATCCCCATTTCCTTGTTATGTTGAAGATTTGTAGATCTAGTTTCCACTCGTGAGGATGCATGAGGTTTCTGCTTAGTTAGTCTGCCAGAGCATTTGTTTTTCCTGGCAGGAATTGTGCTTACAGGTGTACTTGGTAAGTCAATGCTGTGTTCCACAAAATCATGGCTTGTCTGCAGAGGGGGTAGGAATGTGTGCCCCCCTGCTTGTTTATGTACCACATGACTGTGGTGTTGTCCGTCTTTATCAGCAGCTGTCCTGGATGAAGTAGATCCTTGAAGGCTGTCAGGGCATTTTGTACAGCTAGCATCTCTTTTTGATTGATGTGAAGATGCCTTTGGTTTGCAGGCCATGTGCCCTGAATACATTTTCCTGCCATGTGGGCCCCCAAGCATAATCTGATGCATCTGTTGTTACTGTTTGCCTGGCTGTGGGTAAAGTGAATTGCTGTCCATTGTTATGGTGACAGGCCTGTGCCCACCATCGAAACTCCTGTTGCAGGCAAGGAATGAGTGAAATTAATGATTCCAGGCTGTGGCAATGTTGAGTCCAAACACTTTTTAGATACCATTGTAGTTTCCTCATATGCAGTCTTGCATATGGAATTAGCAGAATGCAGGATGCCATGTAGCCCAGAGCCTGTAGAATGTTTCTTGCAGATAACTGGGTCTTTGTTGCCATGCTTTTGAAGTAAGAAGTCAGTTGCCTTTGTTTGTCTGGCGTGAGATAAGCCATCTGGGCAGTTGTATTTAAGCTTGCACCCAGGAATATTATCTCTTGAGAGGGTACTAGTTTTGATATCTTTTCGTTTACTGTGTACCTAGTCAAATTAGTAATCTTTTTACAAACACCAGATGCTTTAGTAGAATGTCTCTGGTCTCTGCTTGAATAAGGCAGTCGTCCAAGTAGGGATATATTTGAATTCCTCTTTGTCTGCAAAATGCAATTACTGGTGCCAGGCATTTTGTGAAGACCCTGGGCGCAGTAGATAAGCCAAAGGGCAGTGCAGAGAATTGGTAGTGCATTGAGCCAGCTATGAATCTGAGGCATCTTCTGCAAGATTGTCTGATTGGGACATGCAGGTATGCCTCTTTGAGGTCCAAAGTTACAAGCCAAGCCTTCTTGCCCAGCATGGGCAGAAGCTGCTGCAGAGTCAACATTTTGAATTTCGCAACGTCCAGAAAAGTATTTAGAATAGACAGATCCAAAATTGGTCTCCATGCTTTGTCCTTTCTTGGTACTAAGAAAAGTCTTGAGTAAAATCCTTGTCCCTGCTCTTGTTGTAGCACTGGCTGGATTGCCATCATGTCCATGAGAGATGAAACCTGTTTTTGTGCCTCTGCCCACTGATTGTGTGGCAGGTCTGGCATACCTTTTGCCCTTGGAAGGGTGTGAAAGTGGAACCTGTAGCCCTGAGAGACTATTTAAGGACCATTTGTCCTGGGTGATCATGTGCCAATTTTGTGAAAAAAGTGCTAGCTTTCCCCCTAAGGGTGCTGCCAAAAGATAAATGCTTGGCATTGGCAGAGGGAAGTCATTGGGACTGTTTCCTAAATGGCTGTGATTTGTCTTCTCTGCTTTTGGAGGTAGAAGCACCCCAATGTTTGGGCCTGTATGAGCCCCGGGGCTGTTGTCTGCCTCTGGGGCGTCTGTATCTGCCTCTTTGTGGTCTCCGTCTGACACGGGAAAGGACCAATTCTTAGATGGCCAGTTCCTGCTAAATCTGGGTGGCTGTACCTGTAAGAAGTCATTTATTGTCTGCATAGATTTAGCTTCATCTTCCATTTTCTTCGACACCTCTTCTGCCTTAATACCAAACAAAGTATCATGCTGTAATGGAGCATCCAATAATTTTACTTTAACATGATCAGGCAGAGTCTGTTCCTTTAACCAAGCATGCCTTCTAATGACAGAACCTGTTACAGCGGCCCTGCAAGAGGACTCCAGTGAAACCACATTGCAAAGTATGCTTTCCCACTTGTTCAGCTGCATGCAATAAATACTGCATTTCCTTGTTCTCAGAACATTCAGAATTTGTCAACATTTTCTGTTTAAGCAGAGACATTAAGTATTGCTGATATTTAAGCATATGAAACTGACAATTTAAAGCCCTTACAGCCAAGGTAGCAGAAGTGTAAACTTTTTCCCCCATCTGTCCAGTGCCCTTGAATCTCTATCTCAGAGGACAGGGTTTTTCGCAGTAGCGGCCTTGACCCCTTTGGGACCCTGAGAAATAGTTTCTGGGTCAGCAGCAGGGTTTTTATATAGAAATTTATAAGAATCTGGAACCATGTAGTATCTGTCGGGCTTAACAGGTGCAGGAGGTAAAAAGTCAGGAGACAGGCCGGACTCTGAAAATACATCTACAATGTCTAGAACAGGTGGAATAACAAGAGGTCTGTGCTGAGGTAGTAAAGGAAAGTCTCCGAGCCTTTTCTTGAAATCTGAGTAATCTTGGCTCTCCCAGTGGAAACGCTCCCTCATGGTATGCAGGGTTTCCCCAAAGGAGTAATCCTCAGGAGGAGAAGCTGAAGGAATAGATTATTCAGCATCAGAATCCTCATAGGGAGGAACAGAGTATCCCTGTTCTGAAGAGGAGTCAGAAGAAATGGAAACCTGATCAGAGGAATCATATTCAGTGTCTTGCCTAGGCCACTTTATCAGGAGGGGGATGGAAACCCCTGATCAAAGTAATTAGGTCTTCGGCCATTTTGAGCATCTGTTTCTTAGGCATGAAGTCTGTCCTGAAGAATGCTGTACTTGTTTCCTTGTCTTTAAAACTGTTTTAGACTTTGTCTTGGATGCTGAAGTTGGCTTGATATAAAGCCGTGTAGGTCTGAAAACACCCTCAGAAGCCGATGCCTGTTCAGCTTCTCTGGACCCATCTGAGGGATTCGTTTCCGAAGGCCCAATACCTTGAGTATCCAGAGGCCTAGTTGTCTCCACGTGGGAGTCTGAGGTGGCCTGTCGCTCTGAGGTAGCGGGTGTTAGGTGGTGCGAAAGCGCCTCACTGAGAACCGGCGACTGGCCTAGAAGAGGCTTAGTCGGTTTTCAACCTCGGATGCCTGTCCTTTTCTTTTTCCCTGCGCTTTTTATGAACTCCGGTCGTCGGCTGTTCCGACGGCATTATATAATTAAACCTTCGGCCAAAGTAATGAAAAGCAAAATCGTACAGACTTTTAATAGTGCGTTGGTTATATCTCGCACAAAACAGACAACTAGCAACGTCGTGGTCAGGGCCTAGGCAAGGAATACAGTAAGAATGAAAATTCTTATGAGGTATTTGCTTCCCACAAGAAATACAATTGTTAACTTTTTCTGACATCGGTCTGGAGCAAGAAAAAAAGTTTCCCCAACGGGGTACTTAGCTTTATTGAAGACTTTGGATCTGAAATTCAATTTCGAAAATCTCAGGAGCCGGCCAACCGGCACTTGCGAACTGCTTTTGCTTCGGGCACAGTGCAGCAAGAAAGACTGAAGAAAATGGCGTCGGCTGCATCTTTTATACCCCTGGCGCACTGACATCAGGGAAGAGGCAACAGCAACAGACGCCGGACCAGGGCTTTGGAATTCAGGCTGACTGCAGGTAGCCTGCCAGCAGGATAACCCAAGTGTAATGACTGCAACAGTGAAACACGATGAACATCTGTACTATGTTCTTCGTGTTTCACTGTTGCAGTCATTACATTTGGGTAGATTCCCAAAGCTATGGTTGGGAGGATGGATTTATACAGCATTAGGACCAGCTATAAGGCCCTGCAAAACTGCAGTGGCAAAGCCAGCTCTGGATTTAGAGAAAATTGGTAAACGATAATGCTTGGTGAAAGTATGTACTGAACTCCAGGTAGCAGCTTCTAGAATACCCCTGGTAGGAACATCTCTGAGAAAGGCTGTAGAAATAGATGCAGCCCTGGTGGAATGAGATCTGATCCCCTAGAGAATAGGTTTTCCATGGTGCTTATAGCAGAAATGAATGCAATGGCTTATCTATTTAGAAATGGTTTTGAAATAGCCTTCCCCTCTGTCCCAGCAGCAAATGCCACTAGCAATTATTCAGATTTTCTTCGAAGTTTAGTTCTGTCCAAGTAGAATCTAAGTTGTCGGTTAGCAATTACTTCAGCTAGAAGGATATCTGAATTACAGGCCCTTATGGCAGTGGAGCCTTTCATCATCTTTCATGCGGACAGGGTATCTCTGAAGACCAATCCATCCTTCATGCCCAAGGTGGTTTCCAGTGTGACTCTTAACCAGTCCATTCATTTGCCAACCTTCTATCTCAATCCACAAAACAAAGAGGAACGGATTCTGCATTCTTTGGACGCGCACAGACAACTTAGATTCTACATGGACAAAACTAAACTTCGGCAGGAACTGAGCTAGTAGTTGCACTTGGTAGTTCAAGGCCATGTTCCACAATGCCATGGCTAGTCTCCAATGGGGGTAGGAATGTGTACCCCCCTGCTCGTTAACCGTGGTGTTGTCAGTCTTTACCATTAGTTCTGGATGAATGTAGTCCTTGAAAGTTGTCGCAGCAGTCTGTACAGCTAACATTTCTTTTTGATTGATATGTAGGTGCATTTGATTTGGGTTCCATTTTCCCTGAATGCACTACCCTGCCAAGTGAGCCCCCCCCCCATGCATAGTCTGATGCATCTGTAGTTAGGGTTTTGGCAGCAGGAGGTAGTGTGAATGGCAGTCCCTTGTTTTGGTGGCAGACCTCTGCCCACCACAGGGACTCCAGGCATAGGCAAGGTATGATAGGAATCATTGTTTCCAGGCTGTGACAATGTTGACTCCATAGACTTTTTAAGTACCACTGAAGTTTCCTCACATGCAGTCTTGCATATGGAATTAGAAGAATGCAGGAGGCCATGATCTGCAATAGAATTTTTGAAAAGGGACTTGTGGGACTCTGGGACCCTGTAGTATCTATCAGGTTTACTGGGAGCAGGAGGCAGGGAATCAGGGGCCAGACTGGATTCCAAGAAGGCATCAACAATGTCTAGTACATGAGGAATAGCCAAAGGCCTATGCTGAGGTAGAAGGAAATCCCCAAGCCTCTTTTTTCAATCAGAAAATTCCTGGCTTTCCCAGTGAAAATGCTCCCTTAGAGTATGTAAGGTTTCCCCAAAAGAAAAATCCCCAGGAGGGGAAGCAGAGGGAATAGAGTCCTCTGCATCAGAATCCTCATAAGTAGGTAAGGACAAATCAAGGTCATCAGAAGAGTAAAAAAAAAAAACAGAATCCTGATCAGAAGATTCATAATCAAACTCAGCCCTAGGCCTCTTAGGAGGGGGAGTTGGCTACCCCCGATTAGAGTTATTAGGTCTTTAGCCATTTTTATTATTTATTTTTTAGGCATGGAGGCCTGAGCATGTGGCCTGGACGTTGTTTTTTCTAGACGTGGATCGAGATTTAGGCCTTACAAATGAAGGAGGCGTCGATTTAATATGCAAGTCCATAGGCCTGAATACACCCTCAGAAGCCGGTGACTGCACAGCAGCTCCAAACTCATCCAAGGTAGAGACATCCGCGGGTTCCATAGTTGAAGCATCTCGCAGCATACTGGACTCAGAATACGTCTCAGTAGAGGCCTGCAAATCAAAAGTAGCGGGTATCAGGGGCTGCGAAAGCACCTCACTCAGTACTGGCAACTGGCTTGGGAGAAGCATTGTTGGCAGTTTAGGACCTCGGCGACCTGTCTCTGTCTTTATCTTTGCGTTTTTTCAGAATCCCAGTAGTCGGATGGCTAACAGACGACATTTCTTGATAATTAAACAGAGAACCGAAATATTTAGAGGCAAAAATATACAGACTACGGACAGTGCACTGATTAAATAAAGCACAAAACCGACAGCAAGGTACGTTGTGGTCAGGGCCTAGGCAAGGAATACAGTACGAATGAAAATCTTTATGAGGGATTTGCTTTTCACAAGTAATGCAATTATTAACTTTTACTGACATTGTTAAAGAGCAAGAAAAAGTTTCCCCAATGAGGTACTTAGTTTTTAGTTGAAGACTTCGGTTCTGAAACTCGAAAACGAAAATTTCAGGAGTCGGCCGACCGGCACTTGCGAACTGCTTCTGCTTCAGGCACCGCACGGCAAGAAAGACTGATGTAATGGCATTGGCTGCATGTTTTATACCACTGATAACCTGACATCATGGAAGAAGGGACAGCAACTGACGCAGGACCCTAGACTTTGTTAATCAGGCCGACTGACGGCAGGACCCAAGACTTTGTTAATCAGGCCGACTGACGGCAACCTGCAAGCAGATTACCCAAATGTAATGACTGCAACAGTAAAACACGAAGATCACCACCAACAATTTTAGCCTTAATAGCCTCCAAAGTATACTGCTGATACTTAATCATATGAAAAAGACAATTAACTGACCTAATTGCAAGGATGGAGAAGGTATAAACCTTTTTACCCCATCTATCCAAGGCCCTAGATTCCCTGTCAGAGGGAACAGGATTTATAGCAACCGTGGCTTTAACACCTTTAGGGCCCTGAGAAATGATCTCCGGATCAGCAGTAGGATTCTTGAAAATTCAAGAATCAGAAACTCTAGAATACCGGTCAGGTTTTCTGGGAGCAGGAGGAACAGAATTAGGAGTCAAAGAATTTGCCATGAAAACATCATCAACAACTTCCAATACCGGAGGAATAGCCAAAGGCTTATACTGTGGCAAATGTAAGAATTCTCTAATCCTTTTCTTAGATTGAGAGTAGTCCTGACTTTCCCATTTAAAATGCTCCCCAAGGGTATTCAGAGCATCTCCAAAAGAAAAATCTTCTGGAGGGGAGGCAGAAGGGATAGATTCAAAACCAGAAAAAAGTTGAGTTTCCTTCTTCATCGGCAGACTTACTGGAAACCTCAGAGTCTGAGGCAGACAAAACTTCTGGGGACAATTCCCTAGCCCTCTAAGAAGGAAGTGGCTGAGAGCCCCTGATAAGGGTCATGAGATCACTAGCCATTTTAATCATCTGAGACTGAGGCACTGAGGGGAGGCCAGCAGCTGCTTTTGAGTAAATTTGCGGCTGGAAGGCCTGCTAGAAAGCCAGAGGAACAAAGGAAGCCTAGCCACTGCAGTAGTCTGAACCAAGGTAGTTGGTCTGGATCTGGTCTCCAGGCAGAGAAAAGAGGCCTCAGAAGCCGGTGCCTGCTTAGCGGCTCTGGATCCATCAGAGGCGGCGACTGGCAGAGGGTCAGAAGACGAAGTGGAAGCCTGCAGTATGGAGGACTCAGAAAATGTCTCAGCAGAGGATTGCTGTTGAACATCCTCGGACTGCAGGGGCAGAGAAAGCACCTCACTGACTACCGCTGGGCTGACAACCAACTTAAAAGGAACATCATTGGCCAATTTGACCCTAAGCCTGCAGCAGTCTTTATCCTTGCACTTCTTAGGAACATCTGAAGTCGGGAGACTCGAAGACACCATACCGATGAACTTAGGCCAAACTCTGAAATACTTGTATACAATCCTAGCTCTATGGCGTATGGTACTTGGGTTGAAAGAAGCAGAGAGATCACAATTAGGGACGTCGTGCTCAAGGCCCAAACAAATGATACAGTAAGAGTGAAAATCACGGTGCAGAATCGGTTTTCCACAAGCAAGATCTTTCGCTGACATTCGTTAAAGCAAGAAAAGAGGGTCCCCAACAGGATACTTATTCCGAGGAGGTCTTCAACTTTAGCAGTCAGAATACAAAAAGAAGATAACTGGCCGACCGGCACTCATGCAAATTGCTTATGCTTCGGGCTCCGTGGCAAGAAAGACTGAGGAAATGGTGTTGACTGCCTTCCTTTGTACCCAACGTCCTGACGTCAGGCTTACAAACGAAGGCAGCCAACGTCATATACTAAGGACTTTGGTATTCTGGCCGACTGTGGGCTACTGGGAGCCAGATAACCCATTTTGTAAGGACTGCAACAGAGAAACATTAACATCGCCATCTGGCTAGATACTTCTGCCAAAATTCAGAGGATACAGCTAGCAATAGGGTAAATGACATATGAACAGAAATAATCAAAACCTTGTTATGAATAAGCAGAGCATTAATGGAAAGTTTAATATTGCCATTATAGAACACACTACAGAATCTGTAAGCTATAGCAGCTCAAAGCTCAGAAATCCTTCTGGCTGGGTGAAGACTACCAGTAAAATCTGTTTTCTCACATCAAAAACTTTGTTAAACACACTGCATAAAATCGCTTTGGAAGATGTTTAACAAGTGCTTTCAAAGATCAGAAGATGAGTCAAATTCCTCACAGGAGATCCAAGATGAAGAATATCACTCAAACATGCACGTTGCAAAATATTGGTGAATGACCTGTCAAATCCCAGTTCATACTAATGCATAACATTTGGTAAGTCATAAAAACTAAGAATTTTCACCCCACTGTACAGTGGCTGTTTGCAAGGGTGAGCCAAGTACACCCTCTACCACACTTATAATATGCTAAATTCGAGGCCGCACAACTTGGTAAAAGTTGCCCCCTGCAAAACTAACTTACAGTACTACTGTAAAGACAACCCTTGTTGAAACAGAAATAATTTAAGATACCTAGGAGGACATTCAATTTTACACATAATGGATAAAATGATTTTCTTGGCAATCCCATTACAAAGGCAAGTCAGGTCTTTATTCATCTAAAGCAACTCAGCATCCCCTATGAGCCCTCACCTCAATCAGTGCTTTACACTACACTGAGGTGGTAAACCCACCAAATGGCACCAACATCCCCCCCCCCACACACACACACACACAGCTGCCAAAGTGAGCACTGTGGGAGACGAGAGAAACCAGAAAGACATTACAGCTACTTGCACAGACTACCACCTATTTAAGTGCCAGCAACACCATTTTTAACTGGTCACTATCTGCACTGCCTGCAATGAGACATGATCTAAAATTATCACTGCATCAAGAATTATGGAGGCAACAATGCTTAAACCTGCCTGCATGTCCAACTTGGCTGCTGTTTCGAGTTCCAGTCTCCAGTGGGTCTAAGAAAGTGGCCAGATTCCCATTAGCGTGTAATCTCTGCCCCACCACTACCCATCCTAAAACAGAAGGAAGGCAAAGCATTAACTACTCTAGCAGGAGCCTGAGCAGTTAACCAGACTTTGTTCACCCAGACGAGTCATGGCTTTACCCCTCTATGCCAGTGGAGCAACACAGAATCTTCAATTTTGACAGGGAAGATGAAGTGGTTTCAGGACTTCACTCAAAACTTTAAACATCAGAAGGGACCAACAATTAGGAATCAAACGATTAACCTCCAGGTCATATTATGAAGACCTGTATAGAAAACTTTCCCTGTCTGCAGAAAAGACACCCACTCACTTAAACAGTGGGGAGCACAGAAGGTAGACCCTCCTTAAAACACTAGGGAGCAAAGTGGCAGACAGAAGAGAAGTAATTCTCAACCAAAATGGAGCCACGGTAGCTCACTGCAATAAAGCAGAGTTACGAGCCTAGTGGACTTTGTGCTGAATTACTGGGTTGCCACTTAGTCTCGAGGTTGAACATACAAGGAAGGATGTACACACTCCCTCTAAGCAGCGACTGCTACACTCAAGCCTGCTGTGGGTTTGCAGAAGTTACGGCAACTTCCTGAAGTAGACCACCACTACACTAGCATCTTCAATATCCTCAATGGCCCCCAACATGGGTTAGGTTGAACCCAGGGAAGGTAAGACAGGTCTAATAGTCCTGGTGGTAGCCGGTTACCTGTGGTGGAGGGAGATGAAGTCAGGCATTACTTTGATTAGCAATTAATAATTTAGTTTTATATGCAGTTTCAGTTAAAATGAGATAGTGCCCTGCATTGTGTCAGAAGAATATGGGGATAAGGACAAGAGTATTCTCTCATTTCTTTCCGTCACCTTTTCTCAACACTGTATTTTTTTAATGTTGAAAGTCTGTCATGTGAAGTGGTGTGCTGCCCATTACAAAACTTGTAGATATGTGACAATGTAGAGGAAAGGAAAAGTATTGTCATAACAGACTCACTTGCTACCTGCAAAAAAATAACAATATGTCATGAATTTGGTCTGGATAAGAGAAACCAGACTCTACATCTAGAATGCACCTAAAAAGCCACTGTTCAGATGAAGTTAAATTGTATGCTCTCAAGTTAAAGCAAAGGTATCCAGAAAAAATATATACTGCTTCATGGGGAACTTTAAAGTGCAATTGTATGGATAACAGTACAGCCAGGAGCAAGCAGTTGGAAAGTGAGGATGAGACTGACAAAGAAAAAAATTGAAAATAATCCTTGCCTTCAGCAATCCGAAGAATTCCTTGAAAAAAGTGGAACATGGTAATGGAGATTTTTGACATACAGAGCCACCATCCGCCAGTGCCCTTGGGAAAGAGGGGAAACACTACTCTCCAGCATAACCATTTTCAAATGATTTCTGAGCTCCAGTACAAGTCTCCAATCAACAACCTGATCACTTGGAAAAACTTAACCCAACCACTTGTTAAAAAATATACATCTAGGGTAAGCCCCCACCCTACCTCTCTAGTGTAACGAGACCAACATCCCTGCTTTAAAGTTTCCTTAAACTCTGAAATTCTGTCACCAACATATGGTTCTGTTAAAATGTGTAGAACAGCCATTTACAATTGGGGTACAAGATGAAAGTCCCAGAGCTGGGGTGGAGATGGGGCAATGCAGCAGAAAGAAAGGTCTATCAACCTGCTGGAGGTTTACCTTAAGATGAAGAGGATGATCTATTCTTCCTCTGAGATGCTCCTCAAGATTGAAAACTGCCCTTCCCCCAAGAACTACACCAGACAGACTGTCCATATAAAAAGACCAATGCTGAATACACAAGCTGTTTTAAAAATGCAGCTTCCTACCTTTAGCCAGAAGGACCATAACAGTGGCAATAACCAGATTGGAAAGAAAAAGGGAACAACGAGGAAAAAACAGAATAAAATTGTTTCAGTATTGCAAAGGAACATTAGACACACCAAGGATAGTAATTATCTTGGGTAAACACTTTTTTTAGTCATTCATTTATTTAACTAAGTAAATCCATTACGGACAAGTCAGAAGCATATCTTAAGTCACCCAACTCAATCAAACAAAAGGGAACTCCAAAATAAATAAATTAAACTCAAAACTACAAAGAATGGAGTTAAGTTAGCAGGTCATGAACTTAAATCCTCTGGCAGCCAGCTATCTGACCAATATTTAGATTAAAAAGTATCTTTTAGCAAAGCATGCATGCAAGAAAAAATGGTTGACAAAAAGACAGATGCATCATAGGCACACTTTTTAATGGTTTAGAACAGAAGCAAGGAGCTTTCACTTTATCACAAGAAAGGTGACAATTCCCTATTCCAAACCTAAACTATTACTAGGAGGCCACAAAAGCAAGGGAACATGAAGAATGTGTTCACTCCAAGAAGAATTTTGCCAAATAACACAGGACATCCCCTTATTAAATCTGGTAACCGCAGAAATTTGTAAAGTATTTTATCAAGGCACATGGAATATAAAAGTTGTACAATAACTTTGGGTACAAAACTGCCCAGATTAGCTATAAACTTGAATTTTAAAAGGAAAACACCATTCACTCCAAAACAACTAGGTGCTCTTCTCATCGGCCTTTGGACTGACCAAACATTTATACTCAGTTTCTGTGGAGAGCTAACTAAATGCCTAAATACTTTAAACATAGGGCGGCTGACAGTAAAACTATTTGTTCTGGGCTGTTTACGGATTAGGAAGTTATAAGATATTAACACTGACAATGAGAGGTTGCACTTGAACCCAGATATATACTGCCATTCTGGCAAAATTGTCCAAACTACGGGAGGGAAGAGTGTAGTTGATTTAAAAGCATCAGCAAATAATGCCACTCCACTAAGATAATCAGTATTTACCTCCAAGTGCTGTACAGCATTACAGAGTTGAATTGCTAGTGACTCAATGGCAAGTACAAATAAAAAGGGGGCCAAGGGATATTTTAACTACTGTACAGAATTTTTATATACAGCTTTCAGAGCTTCAATAAAAGAAGGAAAAGCATAAAACTCAGGAATCCACAATAAACACTGCCATCTGAGAGTACCAAGTGCCTACCAAGAGCAAAGCTACAAAAACAATTCTGTTTTTCCCTTGTTCAAACCACTGCATGACTAAATACGGTCCCAGAGGATCCTGCCTTTTACAAAACTGACTGTCTGAATTTATTAGATGTGAAAGCAAAAGTGTAATCCTCATGGCCCAAATGTCCATAGAATTTTTGGTATCTATGTTAAGAAGTGGAAACTGGGCAAAAGTGCAAGGGAGAAGACAGGCCCTTCTCTGGTTTTAACAGAGAATGCTTCCAAGAGTTTGGGGCCTCAGTATGCCTTGATGCAGTTACACAAGGTTCCAACAAATAAACCAAAGGCTTGAGGGGGTACAGCTTTATACAGTTTGACTAAAAGACTGCTCTTGGGTCCTTGTTACATTTTTAATAGCCAATAGGATTTCTGACTGACAATGGTTGTGCTAGAGACTGTTGCTGATCTTTAGAGACAAGAACACCAGAAGGTGCAACAATGATGCAGCTATATGATGCGCTTGATCTGGTGAGTCACTATTAAAAACGGTTTGACAAAATTGCCTAAAACTTTCAAAATGTCTCCCTTTGAAACTCTGAGATCTGGGATATTATGAAAGTTAAGTTATATTTTGGGGCAGCTTGCCTTGTTTTATACTTTCTTCTCCAAGTTAATATGGAAGAAACCTGAGGGGATAACCCATAACTTTGTCATCTAAACCGGTGCAGTGCAGGTTCAGTTTTTCTCTTCATGTCTTTCATCTTCAATTGCCAAATTTAATTGATGTGGCTGTGACTTAAGGTTAGAACATGCACAAACAAATGCTCTGTATTGGGCTTGTAACAGTCAGTTAATGGTTACACAATATCCAGAGCCCATTTTCCCACCCCTGAAATTTTGCATGCAAATATCCCTTGAAAGCATACCAACAGAAACTGTCCATTTTTATGAAAACAGGAAATCGCTAGTGGCTTCCATCAATTTAGTTAGTAAGGGTAAAGATAACATACTCTAGGAAGAGGCAGTGTGATATTAGTAAAACAGCACAAGATGACAATCAGAATAAGGACAAGCAACTACACTAGACTTTAATCAAAAATCAAAAGATCATTATCAATGTAAAGCTACTGAATATTTCATGCATCGAAGAACAATGGGTAAACCTGGGGCATGAAGGATTATCATTTACACATAGATCAACAAGTAAACTTTCTTTTGTCCAAGTTTTTTGCAGTGGGCTCCATCCAGGGGGGGTGTTGAAATTGATGTATCAGATGCAGTAATAATACAATTAAAATACTCTACTAATCATCATCATATAAACTTAAACCTTTTTCTGGACAAACAAAATAGATGTCTTGTGTCCCAAGAGCCTACAGCAGGATGTATTTATATTATCACTACAATCAGGACCTGCCCTACAATATGGGCAAGAACCCCTACTATTCCTCCCCAACCAGTAAGAAGGGCTCCATATCTGTGAAGACGTGTATCCATTCCTTAATAAGATGGCTACACTTTTACACTTTGTAGTGGAATGGGAAGAGGAAACTATTATACTTTAACCCCATGACTCAAGTTTTAAATGCGCTTGATATGGGAGGTGCATCTCCTGAATAATTAGAATCTCAGACATAAAAATTCTAAGCCACATGCACAATCTACACCTTTTAAATAGGGGAGCTCATGCCATTTATGTTAACATGAAATAATTTCATCCAAATTTAAAATAGAAAGTTATTGTCTCCCATTAACTCAGTGTGCCCACAGCCTAGATTAACTCGACATTGTATTGATATGAGAATGAGAGCCCCTCGGTAAAGATAATACAAGCAGTAAACAACAAATCATTGTAATTAATATACACAAACAAGAACGCCTGACAACACGTTGTAATGAAGCACAAACAACTATATACAAAACATGAATGTGACCCTCATGGGGGTCTGGAAGAAAACCATCCCTATTCAAACCGACATATGCTATGGAAGGGGACTACAAACAAAGCATTCATGAACACAACAGATAACCACTTGTGCTCTGAGGCACACAGCAATATCAAAAATAGCATGCAACTCACCTGAGTTTTAACAGCAATTACCTAACATTTCTTAGAGTTGAAAAGACGTACATTGCCAACTAAAGACTGCATCATTAACTCCTTTATACACCCACTAATGCAAGGATATACAACATCCTGATCCACTTGAAATGGTGTTGTCCCAAATCCATTAGACAAGTAGAAACAAGCTAGAGTTACATATGCAAGTAATGTCAAAAGCACTGCTAAAATATTCATTTGAATTTAAATCTGCTTTGCTGCTTTGTCTGGTCAGGACCTACAGATATGGATACTGCATTCACAGCTAATTTACCTCATTTGGCTAAAGTGTTTGCCCAATCCATGGTGTCTAGAATTATCGAGGCAGTTTTATCCCAAAGAAACTCTAAGGCTTCATCAAACTGATTAAAGACTTGCAGACCAACTCACAAAAATAATTCTCAGGCACGCATGGTACAGAGTTGCAATCTTAAAATATTTAGATCTGAGGAGCTTTATCACAGGAAGCCACGGTTTCCTTTTGCTTAAGATTAGCTGTAAGGTACAACGATCTCATAATTAGGATGATAAAATAAGGGGGTGCAAAGGAAGAGGTGAATACTGCTCTTAAAAAAAATACAATAAATAAATAAAAATAATTCTTTTTGATTCACTTGCTTGCAAACTTTATAGTCTCAAGCACATGTTACGAGTCCAGTACGTACTCATGCTTTTGGTCTCGAGTCACACTTACTGGGGATATCAATATCAGGATCTATAATTTCAAGGTCTTGTAGTGGATCTGGTCTAATATTCAACTATGAATTATGAAAATATGTCTAAGCAACCAACCCAGTTAAAAAAAAAAAAAAAAACACGCAGGAGAGAGTAAAAATCATCTTATACACATTCATAGTAACTCGTTACACTTATCTTCAGATTAGAGACAAAAATAAAGAAAGAAAAAGAAGGAAAGAAAGGTGAGGGACACGCAGTTTTTTTCTTCCAGAATCCAATTTCTGGATATGCTAAAGAAATCAAGTATTTATCTTGTATCAACAAAGTTGACATTTAAATCTAAACAAAGAATGGGTAATGTGACAGCTTTAGTCTCCATTCTTTAATACATTTTCAAGCAGAGACCATCATTCACACACACATACATACATACGTACATAAACACACACACTCTATATATATATATATATATATATACATATATATATATATATATATACACACATACATATACATACACACACATATAGAGAGACAGACACACATACATATATATATATATATATATACACATACACACACACACACATATATATATATATATATATATATATATATATGTATACATACACACAGACACATCTATATCTATATAGGTCTACCCGATAACGCAGAAAAGTACAGTTGTGTACCTACCATAAATGTAGATGTTCGAGTGTATTCACTGCTGCAGTCATTACACTTGGGTTATCCTGCTGGCAGGCTACCCGCAGTCCGCCAGAATTCCAAAGTCTAGGTCCGGCGTCAGTTGCTGTCGCCTCTTCTCTGACATCAGAGCGCCAGGGGTATAAAAGATGCAGCCGACGCCATCTTCTTCAGTCTTTCTTGCCCCAGATGTCAGGTGCCCCCAAATACGTAGGCTAAAGAAAATTATGCCAAGAAGCATGCATGTACTAAAATAAACATTACCTTCATCCACAAGCGAATGCACCACAAAGGTTGTATAAAATAAAGTACAGAAAAGTCCCAGCAAAGAAATGAGGTATGGTGGGTGGGTAACCTGGACTGCAATAGTGAATACACTCCAACATCTACATTTATGGTAGGTACACAACTGTACTATGTTCATCGTGTTTCACTGTCGCAGTCATTACACTTGGGTTGAATCCCAAAGCTGAGGTTGGGTGGCTGTGCCTAAATAGGATTAGGATAGGCTACAAGGCCCTGCAGAACTGCAGTGGCAAATCCTGCTCTGAATTTAGAGTAGAGTAGAGAGGTAAGTGGTACTGCTTGGTGAAAGTGTGCACTGAACTCCAGGTTGCAGCCTCTAAAATGTCTTTGGTTGGTACTCCTCTGAGGAAGGCTGCTGAAGTGGCTGCTGCTCTGATTGAATGTGGCCTAATGCCCTTAGGCACTGGCTTGCCATGTTGTGAATAGCAGAAACTAATGCAGTGTCCTATCCATTTTGAAATAGTCTGTTTTGAGATGGGCTTTCCTTGTGATCCTGCAGCATGAGCTACAAACAGTTGCTCAGTTCTTCTGAAAGCTTTTGTTTTGTCCAAATAGAAGTGTAGCTGTCTGTGTATGTCCAAAGTCTCTCCCCTTTATTCTGGGGATTTGGATAAAATGTTGGCAAATGAATGGTTTGGTTAAGAGCCACACTGGATACTACCTTTGGCATAAATGTTGGGTTTGTCCTTAGAGAATCCCTGTCCTGATGAAAGGTTCCACTGCCATCAATGCCTGTAACTCAAGACTCTTCTTGCTGAAGTTATTGCTAGGAGCAGAGCAGTTTTCCATAAGAATTTTATATCAGCTGCATTGGCTAGCTCAAAAGGAGGCAGTGTGAGCTTTTCTACAACAAAATTGAGGTCCCATGTAGGTATCGGTGCTCTCCTTGGGGGTCTTATGTTTTTTGCCCCTCTGAGGTACTGTCTTAGTAGTGGATGAGACAAAATTGGAGGTTCCGTATTGTAATGAGCTGAAATGGCAGAGGCATGGATCTTAATTGATGAAAAGGATAGGCCTTTGTCCAGCATCTCAGTTAGGTATTGTAAAATCTGAGGTACATTTGGAACAAGTGGTTCAAATCCTTGTGCCTGGTTCCATCCACAGAATCTCTTCCATTTTTCTGCATAAGATTTCCTACTGCTGGGCCTCATGGCTTCTAAAATGACATCCATAACAGCTTTAGAGAGGTGTGGTCTGAGTGGCTATATTATCTGCCATGCAGCCAGATTTAAGGTTCTGAGTTGACTGTGCAGAATCTGATTGTTTTGTTGAGTCAGATGATGAGGAATTTGAGTTAAAGCCCAGGCTGGGCCTTGAGACAAGCTCTTTAGGATTGGGTACCAGTGCTGGCGTGGCCAGTCTGGGGCAATCAGAATAATTTTTGGCTTTTCTCGTCTGACTTTTAGGAGTACCTTGGGAAGAAGAGGCAGTGGAGGAAAGGAATAAACTGTCCGTGTTTTCCAGCTGAATGATAGAGCATCCACTTTCCATGCTTGCGATAAGTTCTTGTGCAGAATCTCTGTAGTTGGCAAGTTGTGAGGGGAGGCAAAAAGATCTATGTCTGGGCATCCCCATTTCCTTGTTATCATGCTGAAGACCTGTGGATTTAGTTTCCATTCATGAGGATCCATGAGATTTCTGCTTAGTTCGTCTGCCAGAGTATTTTTCTTTCCTGGCAGGAATTGTGCCTGCAGATGTAGTTAAAAGGTCAGTGCTGTGTTCCACAAAGTCATGGCTTGCCTGCAGAGGGAGTAGGAATGTGTGCCCCCTTGCTTGTTTATGTACCACATAACTGTGGTATTGTCCGTCTTTAGTAATAGTTGTCCTCATGTAGTAGTTCCTTGAAGGCTGTCAGGGAATGCTGTACAGCTAGCATCTCTTTTTGATTGATGTGAAGATGCATTTGTTCCTTGGGCCACGTGCCCTGAATACATTGTCCTGCTATGTGTGCCCCCCAGGCATAATCCGATGCATCTGTTATTGTCTGCCTGGCTGTGGGTAAGGTGAAAGGCTGTCCCTTGTTGTGGTGACAGGCCAGGGCCCACCATCGAAACTCTTGTTGCAGCCAGGGAATAAGAGATATTATTGTTTCCAGGCTGTGGCAATGTTGAGTCCAAACACTTTTTAGATACCATTGTAGTTTCCTCATATGCAGTCTTGCATATGGAATTATTAGAATGCAGGATGCCATGAAGCCCAGAGCCTGCAGACTTTTTCTTGCAGGGAGCTGGGTCTTTGTTGTCATCATTTGAAAGTAATGAGTCAGTTGCCTTTGCTTGTCTGGCGTGAGATAAGCCATCTGGGCAGATGTATTTAAGCTTACACCTAGGAATATTATCTCTCGAGAGGGCACTAGTTTTGACTTCTTTTTGTTTACTGTGTACCTAGGCAAATTAGTAATCTTTTCACAAACGCCAGATGCTTTAGTAGAATGTACTTGCTCTCTGCTTGAATAAGGCAGTCGTCCAAGTAGGGATATATTTGAATTCCTTTTTGTCTGCAAAATGCAATTACTGGTGCCAGGCATTTTGTGAAGACCCTGGGCGCAGTAGATAAGCCAAAGGGCAGTGCAGAGAATTGGTAATACATTGAGCCAGCTATGAATCTGAGGTATCTTCTGCAAGATTGTCTGATTGGGACATGCAGGTATGCCTCCTTGAAGACCAAAGTAACTAGCCAAGCCATATTGCCCAACATGGGTAGAAGTTGCTGCAGTGTTAACATTTTGAATTTCGGAACATCCAAGAAAGTATTTAGGATTGACAGGTGCAGCATTGGTCTCCAGGCTTTGTCCTTTCTGGGTACCAGGAAAAGTCTTGAGTAAAATCCTTGTCCCTGTTCTTGCTGTGGTACTCTTTGAATAGCTCTCATGTCCATGAGAGCAGAAATTTGTTTTTGTGCGTCTGCCCATTGGTTTTGTGGCAGGTCTGGCATACCTTTTGATTTTGGAAGGGTGTGAAAGTGGAACCTGTAACCATGAGAAACAATATTCAGTACCCATTTGTCCTGAGTGATCATGTGCCAATTTTGTGAGAAAAGTGCTAGCTTTCTCCCCTAAGGGTGCTGTCAAAAGGTAAGTGCTGGGCATTTGTAGAGGGAAGTCATTGGGACTGTTTCCTATAAGGTTGTGATTTGTCTTCTCCACCTTTGGGGGCCGAAGCTCCCCATTGTTTAGGTCTGTATGAGCCTTGGGGCTGAGATCTGCCTCTTGGGAGTCTGTATCTGCCTCTTTTTGGCCTGTCTGACACCGAAAAGGACCCATTTTTATAAGGCCAGTTTCTGCTAAATCTAGGTGGCTGAACCTGTAAGAAATCCTTTACTGTCTGCATTGATTTTGCTTTATCCTCCATTTTAACACCAAACAAAGTATCATGCTGTAGTGGAGCATTCAATAATTTTACTTTGACATGACCAGGTAAACTTTGTTCTTTTAACCAAGCATGCCTTCGAATGACAGAGCCTGTAACTGCGGCTCTGCAAGAAGCCTCTAATGAATCAAAACCACATTGCAGAGTATGCTTTCCCACTTGTTCAGCTGCATGCAATAAATCCTGCATTTCCTTATTGTCAGGACATTCTGAGTTTGTAAGCATTTTCTGTTTTAACATACATTAGATATTGTTGATATTTACGCATGTGAAACTGGCAGTTTAAAGCCCTTACAGCTAAAGTAGCAGAAGTGCAAACTTTTTCCCCCCATCTATCTAGAGCTATGGAATCCCTATCAGAGGGGACAGGGATTTTTGGCAGTGGAAGCCTTAACCCCTTTGGAACCCTGAGAAATTGTTTCTGGGTCAGCAGCAGGGTTTTTATAAAGAAATTTATGAGAGTCTGGGACCCTGAAGTACCTGTCAGGATTGACTGGTGCAGGGGGTAAAGAATCAGGAGACAAACTGGATTCAGGGAAAACATCATCAACAATATCAAGCATAGGGGGGATAGCCAGGAGCCTGTGCTGAGGCAATAAAAGGAAGTTTGAGCCTTTTCTTGGATTCTGAATAATCCTGGCTCTCCCAATGGAAATGCTCCCTCGTGGTGTGCAAGGTTTCCCCATAGTCAGCGTCTTGCCCAGGCCTTTTATCAGGAGGGGGATGGGAACCCTTGATCAAAGTAATTAGGTCCTCGGCCATTTTAAGCATCTGTTTCTTTGGCATGGATGACTGTCCAGGAGAATGCTGTACTTGTTTACTTGTCTTTAATGGTGTTTTTGACTTTGCCTTGGCTGCTGTAGTGGACTTAATAGTAAGTTGTGAAGGTCTGAACAAGTACAGCGGAAGAGGCCAAATCTCCCAGTAATGCAAATAGCATGCTCTGCTACTGTGGGTGTGTGTGTGCAATTACATGTGTGAGAGAACTGATCCTTTTGGCAACCAGTACAACACACCAGCTGCTGCATATTCCAATCTCTACACAGAGATGATGTCAGCACCCTACAAGTACAGCGGAAGAGGCCAAATGCAATTACATGTGTCAGAGAACTGACCCTTTTGGCAACCAGTACAACACACCAGCTGCTGCATATTCCAATCTCTACACAGAGATGATGTCAGCACCCTACAAGTACAGCGGAAGAGGCCAAATCTCCCAGTAATGCAAATAGCACACTCTGCTACTGCAGGGGGGGAGGGGTGTGTGCAATTACATGTGTGAGAGAACTGACCCTTTTGGCAACCAGTACAACACACCAGCTGGGGTGTGTGTGTGTGCAATTACATGTGTGAGAGAACTGACCCTTTTGGCAACCAGTACAACACACCAGCTGCTGCATATTCCAATCTCTACAAAGAGATGATGTCAGCACCCTACAAGTACAGCAGAAGAGGCTAAATGCAATTACATGTGTGAGAGAACTGACCATTTTGGCAACCAGTACAACACACCAGCTGCTGCATATTCCAATCTCTACACAGAAATGATGTCAGCATCCTACAAGTACAGCGGAGGAGGCCAAATCTCCCAGTAATGCAAATAGCACACTCTGCTACTGCGGGGGGGGGGGGTGTGCAATTACATGAGTGAAAGAACTGACCCTTTTGGCAACCAGTACAACACACCAGCTGCTGCATATTCCAATCTCTACACAGAGATGATGTCAGCACCCTACAAGTACAGCGGAAAAGGCCAAATCTCCCAGTAATGCAAATAGCACGCTCTGCTACTGTGGGGGGGGGGTGCAATTTCATGTGTGAGAAAACTGACCCTGTTGGCAACCAGTACAACACACCATCTGCTGCATATTCCAATCTCTACACAGAGATGATGTCAGCAACCTACAAGTACAGCGAAAGAGGCCAAATCTCCCAGTAATGCAAATAGCATGCTCTGCTACTTCGGAGGGGTGTGTGCAATTACATGTGTGAGAGAAATGACCCTTTTGGCAACCAGTACAACATACCAGCTGCTGCATATTCCATTCTCTACACAGAGATGATGTCAGCACCCTACAAGTACAGCAGAAGAGGCCAAATCTCCCAGTAATGCAAATACCACGCTCTGCTACTGCGGGAGTGTGTGTGCAATTACGTGTGAGAGAATTGACCCATTTGGCAACCAGTACAACACACCAGCTGCTGCATATTCCAATCTCTACACAGAGATGATGTCAGCACCCTACAAGTACAGCAGAAGAGGCCAAATCTCCCAGTAATGCAAATAGCACGCTCTGCTACTGCAGGGGGGTGGTGCAATTACATGTGTGAGAAAACTGACCCTTTTGGCAACCAGTACAACACACCAGCTGCTGCATATTCCAATCTCTACACAGAGTTGAGGTCAGCACCCTACAAGTACAGCGGAAGAGGCCAAATCTCCCAGTAATGTTTTGGCAACCAGTACAACACACCAGCTGCTGTATATTCCAATCTCTACACAGAGATGATGTCAGCACCCTACAAGTACAGAGGAAGAGGCCAAATCTCCAAGTAATGCAAATAGAACGCTCTGCTACTGCTGGGGGCTGTGTGCAATTACATGTGTGAGAGAACTGACCCTTTTGGCAACCAGTACAACACGCCATCTGCTGCATATTCCAATCTCTACACAGAGATGATGTCAGCACCCTACAAGTACAGTGGATGAGGCCAAATCTCCCAGTAATGCAAATAGTACACTCTGCTACTGCGGGGGGTGTGTGCAATTACATGTGTGAGAGAACTGACCCTTTTGGCAACCAGTACAACACACCAGCTGCTGCATGTTCCAATCTCTACACAGAGATGATGTCAGCCCCCTACAAGTACAGCGGAAGAGGCCAAATCTCCCAGTAATACAAATAGCACTCTCTGCTACTGCGGGAGTGTGTGTGCAATTACATGTGTGAGAGAACTGACCCTTTTGGTAACCAGTACAACACACCAGCTGCTGCATATTCCAATCTCTACACAGAGATGATGTCAGCACCCTACAAGTACAGCGGAAGAGGCCAAATCTCCCAGTAATGCAAATAGCATGCTCTGCTACTGCAATTACATGTGTGAAAGAACTGACCCTTTTGCCAACCAGTACAACACACCAGCTGCTGCATATTCCAATCTCTACACAGAGATGATGTCAGCACCCTACAAGTACAGCGGAAGAGGCCAAATCTCCCAGTAATGCAAATAGCACGCTCTGCTACTGCAATTACATGTGTAAAAGAACTGACCCTTTTGACAACCAGTACAACACACCAGCTGCTGCATATTCCAATCTCTACACAGAGATGATGTCAGCACCCTACAAGTACAGCAGAAGAGGCCAAATCTCCCAGTAATGCAAATAGCATGCTCTGCTACTGCAATTACATGTGTGAAAGAACTGACCCTTTTGCCAACCAGTACAACACATCAGCTGCTGCATATTCCAATCTCTACACAGAGATGATGTCAGCACCCTACAAGTACAGCGGAATAGGCCAAATCTCCCAGTAATGCAAATAGCATGCTCTGCTACTGCAATTACATGTGTGAAAGAACTGACCCTTTTGCCAACCAGTACAACACACCAGCTGCTGCATATTCCAATCTCTACACAGAGATGATGTCAGCACCCTACAAGTACAGCGGAATAGGCCAAATCTCCCAGTAATGCAAATAGCATGCTCTGCTACTGCAATTACATGTGTGAAAGAACTGACCCTTTTGCCAACCAGTACAACACATCAGCTGCTGCATATTCCAATCTCTACACAGAGATGATGTCAGCACCCTACAAGTACAGCGGAATAGGCCAAATCTCCCAGTAATGCAAATAGCACACTCTGCTACTGGTGGGGGTGTGCAATTACATGTGTGAGAGAACTGACCCTTTTGGTAACCAGTACAACACACCAGCTGCTGCATATTCCAATCTCTACACAGAGATGATGTCAGCACCCTACAAGTACAGCGGAAGAGGCCAAATCTCCCAGTAATGCAAATAGCACACTCTGCTACTGCGGGGGGTGGGGGTGTGTGTAATTACATGTGTGAGAGAACTGACCCTTTTGGCAACCAGTACAACACACTAGCTGCTGCATATTCCATTCTCTACACAGAGATGATGTCAGCACCCTACAAGTACAGCAGAAGTGGCCAAATCTCCCAGTAATGCAAATAGCATGTTCTGCTACTGCTGGGGGGGGGTGCAATTACATGTGTGAGAGAACTGACCCTTTTGCCAACCAGTACAACACACCAGCTGCTGCATATTCCAATCTCTACACAGAGATGATGTCAGCACCCTACAAGTACAGCGGAAGAGGCCAAATCTCCCAGTAATGCAAATAGCACGCTGTGCTACTGCGGGGGGGGGGGGGTTGTGCAATTACATGTGTGAGAGAACTGACCCTTTTGGCAACCAGTACAACATACCAGCTGCAGCATATTCCAGTCTCTACACAGAGATGATGTCAGCACCCTACAAGTACAGCAGAAGAGGCCAAATCTCCCAGTAATGCAAATAGCACGCTCTGCTACTGCGTCTCTCACTACTGTCATAGCACAGTTAGTTATGGCTTTGAATTCCACACATGCCACGTGTGTTATTGTCACACAGAATGCCCATGTGTGTGGGTTGTTGTTCACAATAATGCATTACATTGATTAAACCAGTAATGGCAATGGACACAGATGATGTATGTGTGTGCCAAATACACATATGTACCTGTGACCTTCAATAGTTCCCATGGGTCATACCAGCCTGTGCCACATGCTCAGAGAGCCCTTCCATGTTCCCTATCATGTAGTCCAGGGAGGGACATCACAGGTCAGCTATAGTGGCATGGACAATGACTGAGTGATATGTGTCCATGCCTCTGACTGACCTGTATGCTTGTGTTATGTGGTGGATCATAGTGCCCCACGGGCATATCACTGTGACCTTCACCTTGTCCAGCCTGGTGAGTGGGACCTCACTGTACCGGACAATAAAGGTACCTAACACAACTGTTGCAGTTGTGTTGTATACCCGTACAGGCTGTGACTGTTTGGCACACAGGATTTGTGTGCTATGTGTTGCATGTGCTGTGTTCTGGCTTAACGTATGCCTGTGTGCCAGCTGCAGAGGTGTCTGCTGCTCAGGCAGGATGCTATTCTGAGGCTCCACGAATGGCTCAGTGTGTTCACGTGTTTGGATTGTTGTCAGTGTAGGTCTACATCAGACTGGTATTGTAGTCACTGTAGCATTTTATGCCACCTGACAGGTTATGCCAGTACTGGGTTCGGAGTGCTTAGTCCCCAGTTTGGCTATGTGGTTGCATCTCATACTGTGTTGTACGTCCATGTGTAGGGGAGAGGGTTGACTGTGTACATGTGGCAGCTGTGACATTGCCACATGACCCACATATACCACAACTGTACCATAGAGGTTACTGACAAGTGAACTTTGCACATGCTACCATAGTATTGTGATTACCATGGTGATTAACAGCACATAGGGCCAATGGGGAACAAGGTACATAGGTTCATAAGTTCATAGGTTCATAGGTTCATACTAGGCTATATGCCCTAGGGCATTTATAAGCCTAGCCAGAATGTGTTTGGCTTTCGCCACCCATTTTAAATTAATTTGCTATGCCCTTTTCCGAGGTTAGTATACTGTGCCTCTGTCTAACAATGACACAGAAGTGATACCCGGGGTAAACCTACAATCTCCCATCCACTCATCAAGATTCCTCTTGAAGAGAGTCAATGAGGGACTCAGCCTAACCTGGACTGGGATTGTATTCCAGAGTGAAGGGAGCCTCTGGGTTATGAATCTGTCCCTCCAGCATGTCCTATTTATTTCAGTGCTAAGGTTCAAGTCTCTCGAGCGCGTAGCTCGATGGGATTTGGATATTCTGAGGTGCAGCATGTCCATTAATTCTGGGTTGGACATGGCTTTATACGTCAGGCACAGATCGCCTCTGAACAGGCGGTATGCCACTGAGTAGAGCTGGAGTTTCTTTAACCGGGCAGCATATGGCATCTGTTTGAGCCCTTTGATCCTCTTGGTGAGGTACTTTTGGGGTCTTTCCAGTTGCTGCAGGTGTCTGGTAAGGTACATCCCAACAGGGGCATTGTACTCAATTATGGGCCTGCTGAGGGATGAGTAAAGAGGCACAATGACCTCCACTGATCTAGATGTGAATCCCTTCATGATGAGGTGGGCTATATAAAATATTTTTTTAACCACTTTGGCCACGTGGTTGTCAAATGAGAGATTGCTATCAACTTGGGTCCCCAGGTCCCTAATTACTTCTTCTGTACTTAATGGATTACCACCTATGTGGTAATTTGTGGGCACTTTGTTTTTGCCAAAGGGGATGACTATACTCTATTTGGCATTTAGCTTGAGGCCATGGCTCTGGCACCAGTTGTCTGTTTCTATGAGACCCTTTTGGAGGATGCTTGTGTCGACTGGAGAGTCGATTATGGCGGCCAGTTTGCAGTCATCTGCAAACTTGGTCAGCCACAGTACTTCCGTGTTGGCCTGTACCTCCAAGAAATATATACCGAACAAGAGAGGTCCCAGGACTGAGCCTTGTGGGACACCACCTGTAACTGTTTTGGAGTCTGACATGGCTCCAGCAATTCTAACCATGTGTGTTCTGTCCTTGAGCCAGTTTGCAATCCATCTAGTGACATAGGGGTTGATATTTAAGCTGGTGAGCTTCTCTATAATGCCCGAGTGGGGTATTGTATCGAAGGCTTTTGCGAGGTCCAGGTAGGCTGTGTGGACCACCTTCCCCTCGTCAATGGCCTTGGTGACTGTTTCAAAGAAATCAACCAGGTTTAAGAGGCAGGATCTGCCCTTAACAAAGCAGAACTGGGTAGGACCCAGTGTCTGTAGGTCCCCAATATCTTTATTTATGAGGTCCATGATGATCCTTTCCATAGCTTTGCAGACCAAGCTAGTCAGGCCTATGGGGCGATAGTTTCCAGGATCCGTTGAGGCACCACCTTTATGGAGAGGGACCACTGTTGTTTTACGCCACTCTTTGGGCACATATCCTGTAGTAAGGCTGAGATCGAACAGTAGTTTTATGTTTGGGTTTAGTTCTTCTTGAAGTTCATGTAGGACACAGCCCGGGACACTGTCTGGTTCCATTGATGCTGTGTTTTTTGCTTTGGAGAGAGCGGCTCTTACCTGAGCATCTGAGATGTCAGGGGGGCAGCACTCTGCTGGGATAGATATTTGCCCTTTTGGTGTGGAGGGGGGACGTTTGCGCTGAACCTGTCAGCTAGGATGTTGGCAATGTCTGTGGGTTCGGTGTTTCTTTTGTCATTTTGGACTAATTCTGAGCATATCTGGGAATTAC
This sequence comes from Protopterus annectens, assembly GCF_019279795.1. Taxonomy (NCBI): domain Eukaryota; kingdom Metazoa; phylum Chordata; order Ceratodontiformes; family Protopteridae; genus Protopterus; species Protopterus annectens. Next base: position 1,413,607,801 of record NC_056725.1, read on the forward strand.
CACCCAGGTTCCTAACATAACTAAAGAAAGACTTGTGATTATCCTTAGTGTCCTGTCCAATTTCCTCTCAAAGCTGGCCTTAGACAATTTTATGAGCGCCCATAGTTTTTTGCTAATACTGATCAGTGATGCCTTCCCTTTTTGGGATTTTGCTCTATCATTTAGTAGCTTCCTCCTTCTATTGTATAGTTTGTTTATGGCTGGGGTCCACCAGACAGGACGTCTGCCTTTGGAGGATTGGGTCTTGGTTTTATTTGGGATCACATGATCCATGTATTCCTGAAGGTGTCCATAGAATGCGTTTATAGAGGATGCTGCAGTCTGGGCTGTATTTTCCACAGGCCCAGGGGCTTTGAAGGATTCCACCTTGGTTTTGAGGAGTGTGAATTTGCTTTAGAGAAGGTCTTCACTGTGGTTTACTGGGCAGGGGGTGGGGTTGGGATGTGAATATCCAGTGAGATTAGTTTATGGTCTGATCTTACCAGTGAGGGATACACATCTGGTCTGGAGCATAGAGTCCCCATGTTGGTGATGATCAGGTCCAGTATGTTTTCCCCTCTTGTGGGAGTGGTAACAAGTTGTTCCATAGCATTTGAGTTTATAAATTCTAGGAACCTTTGGGCTAGGTTGTTGGAGCTAGAGTAATGCTCCCAGTCTATGTTTGGGTAGTTGAAGTCACCCAATATAATGGTGTTTGGGGAGACCTTCATATTTTCCAGTGTTCTCAGGAAGGCCGAGTGGGGTTCCTGGGTTTGGGAAGGTGGTCTGTAGCAGGCTATAACCTGGAAGGCTGTTTTACCCACTGTTAGTTGCACATGGATAGTCTCTGATGCTTCGTGCTTTGCCACCAACCTGGAGGTGTGGGTATCTTTGATGAATATCGATACTCCCCTCCTTTTGTGGTTCGTCCAAGTTTTGGGTCGAAAAGCATGGTATGAGGTATAACCTGGTAGTGCTGGGGTGCTCTCGGTAGCCCTGAACCAGGTATCTGTTACTGCACAGATATCGATGTTCTCCATGCTAAGGAGAGTTTCGAGTGCGTGCATCTTGAGGTTTAGACTTCTGGCGTTGAGTAGCATTACTCTTATTCTTATCTCTTGTGATACCTATGGAGGTGGGTTTGTCCTTTGAGCCTTGCCTAAAAAAGCCACTATGGGGGTAGCAAGAGCCTTTGCCAATATCCGAAAGCCCAGGGGTGACAGGTGCAAGCCATCCCTAGTGGAGCAGGTGGTTCAACAGAAGGTGAGTATGTGAGGGTGTAGTGTCTGTGATTAGTTAGCACTGGCATATATGACTGCTCACGTGGACAAATGCCAGGTAAGTCATATGCAATGTGTCACAGGCAACGTACATGTGAACAGGACAAACAGTGACGTTCTGTCAAGTGAGACATGGACATACATATAGTAAGCTATGCAGATGTCACTAGGAGTCCACAGAAGCTCTGTAACTCTGCATTGCAGGTGGGATCAGTGTTCCAGGGTAACTGCAAGCAAACATGCATGCAAACAAAGCTACAGTAAGCAGGGCTGCATGTAGTCCATTGTACAACAAACAAGCTGTACCACTTCCAGTAGGTAACTGTGCAAATATGCAGGCACTATACACATGTACATGGAAATACACAGGTCAGATGGCTAGGGTCCAGTCTCAGCACACAAGTGTACAGACCATGTACCATCAGGATGTACAATAACTGGATGGAAACCCAAGTGCTCATACCTGCAGTAATACACATGTCAAATAACAGACACTGAGCCTTCACTCAGTGGTTCCATACTTAGTAGGATGTATGCTACCTGGCCTGCCACCACAGTATCCCTGACACGTATGGGGACTCTCCCTCCTGTGACAGTTAGTTTTGTGTGTTGGGGCTGTCTAGCATGGTATGAGATGTGAGCTTGCAGTGCCAGGGTGCTCCTGTGTGTCCTGTACCAGTCGTGTAGTACTGCACACATATCAACATCCTCATACATCCGCATTGCAGAGTCCAGTGTGGGCAACATGCCACTTGCAGTTTACATGTCCATCATTGCGTATCAATACTTTCATTACCTTATCCCCTGTGCTACCTATGTATGTAGCCTTCTGTTGACATCCTTACCACCAGTATGCCAACATGTGCAGATGATACACTATGGTACTGACCATGGGTGTAGACAACACTACATGACAATCATACCCTTACTGCATCAGGCATGCTGGGATATACCCACAATTACATTAGCACACAGTACTGCTAATAACATGATACTATTACTACACATATATGTAGTCACCCTGTGCATCAGCAGCATGTTAACCTGTACCTGCACTGATGTTACAGATTGCAGGAGGTGGTACAGTTTCATCATATGCACAGGGTGTGAACTTGGTATGCCTGAGTCAGCCACCAATTGACATGTATGTGTATGTGTGTTGGTGAGGGACAGCAGCAGTACAAGGTGGGGCAATGTTGATGCAGTGTGTGCATGTATGCGGTAGCCCTAGGTGTTGTCAATTCGCATGTGTGTATGGATGCACACAGTTCCACCTCATGGCTGCCATTTACTGGTGTTTGTGGACAGCCACAGACTGTACCTGCCAAGTCATACAGATCAGTGTCTCTGGCCACGGACATGGTACCTGTGCCTTGCAGGGGTGCTACGGACCATATCCGGTACCAACCCAGACTGGGTACTGTCATCAGAAGCAGGTGTTCATTGACTGGACACAGATCCCTGTCGGGCCTGGCCAGAGCCATGTGCACGTGGTCTCCTGGGGTGGTCTGGTGACAGCACAGACCCAGCATTGCTGGGGCTGCTGCTGGCACTATAGGGGCGGCCGCGGCCCTGTTGTCATCCGTGACGACTGCCAGCTGCTGCTGTTGCTGGCATACACCCACGTTGATGCCTCAACTGTCCATCATCGCCCTGGCTCATGGACATGTAGTTGTGGAACCGGTTTAATATGTCCCCGCAACGTCTGTCTATGACATTGGTGAAATTATGGATGGCAGCCGCAATGTCACGCAAGCTGTCAGTCATGGCTGTGCGACATGCTGTCAGCTCCCTCAGACCCTGTCTGGTGTACTGTCCCATACGTGACTGTGCCTGCATTACAGCCCGAAACATAGCTGAGGCTGTAAGACCTCTGTGGGCACTTCTGACAGGGGCAGTACACCCACGGATGCTCCCACGAGAACCCCTGGACATCTGTCTGTGTGGTACCATCTCAGGGCCATGCCCATGGCTGCTGTGTGGGGACGCATGTGCCACAGATACCACATTACCCTGGTCAATGCCCACTGTATCCTGTCCATCACCTAGGGACATTGGTGACAAAGGGTGTATTGGCAGGATAACTGTGCACATTGATGGGGTTGACAGCTGTGTACTGTCAGTTGGCTGACCAATGATGGACCCTGGCATACCTTCCTGTGCCATTACACAGGTGTCATCATTATCAGTACCCATGGCACCTGATTCAGGTTCCCTGCTGCATGACACCAGAGCAGCACCAGAACCTGTGGGAGGGAAACAGGAAACACAGTTTACAATGTCTACACAATATTACCAGTGATGCACACATCCACACATGCACAGGTCCACACATGCACACATGCACACATGCACAGGTGCACACATGCACACATGCACAGGTGCACACATGCACACATGCACATGTGCACACGTGCACACATGCACACATGCACACATGCACACATGCACAGGTGCACACATGCCCACATGCACACATGCACACAGTTGCACACATGCACGCATGCACACAGTTGCACACATGCACACATGCACACAGTTGCACACTACTCAGTATGCAAGATATCAACACACAGACACAGACACACCTGCATGCATACACAGAGCACTACTCAGTGAGCCTAATATTACTATTACTATCAAGACTATTAAAGGTATTGTTAATACACACTCACCAGCATGGATAGGCTGCATTGCTGTTACACCGGAGGGACCTGCAGAAGTGAGGAAACTAATGTCAGTGGGCACAACTGTGCCATTGTTACAGAGTATGATACAGGTCAGTAGTACAACAGTCGCCTTTCACAGGTCAGCTGCTGATATTGAGAATATCACACTTGCACATTAAATACTATGATGACAGCTACAAACCAAGGACACACCTCACACATGCATTAACTACCAGTGTACACAACAGTCAACTATACATATGGCATATTACCTGCACACTCGTAGTCTTGCTGCTGCGTGGCTCCAGCCTCCAGCATAATGCATGTCTGCTGCTGCTGTTGTTGTTGGCAGGCTGGAGCCACAACACTTATGAGTAGTCCCTCCAGTCTGATGAGTGAGGGATGTGTAGCCACCCCACCACCTGTAGCAACCTGTTGCCTGTGGATATCCGACGCACGCTGATGGACATTTCTGATTAAATCACTGCAGTGATGTCGTACCTGCTCATATGTCCTATTATGCGTGCCTATGTCATTTACCCGACGGACCAGGTCTTGCCACAGTGCAGCCCTCTCCTGCTGATTCTGGCTGGTGCAGGAAAAGAGTATTGCATAATCCCACACCACGTATCTCCTCATCCTCAGCTGCTGAGTAAGCTGGATTGCGCTGGTGAGCCATAGTCCTGAAAAAGGAAATAACTTGATATCAGCTAAATATGTCAGCAGAATTTGGCACACATACTACACATGCTACTCGACTGTTGTGATACAACATATCTCACAAATATAGCATCTGTCTGTCTATTGGTGGATACACATGTGAATGGCCAGGTATCAGTGCTCAGCCAACAACTGTGCAACAGTACCTGGCACACTCCATATGACATACTACCAAACCCCAGCAGTCAGAACACTGATTCAGGTCCAAAGCACCTCCTTACTCTGGGGGTTTGTATTGAGGTACTGTATGGGGTACATCACCAACTACTGTGAGCTGACCACAAACTAATTGTCCTGGATATACATATGCCACCTCCACCACCAGCACAAATGACTATAGTGAATAACATTACAAATGCAAACTTTACACTTTGTAACAGTGACATGGTATCCTTTCAGCCCACTGGGCCAGTGGAAGACACAACCCACAATGCTGACTCCTTCACAAATTATTTCTACGGACATCTCCGAGAATGCATGGATCATGCAATCCCATTTAAGACCAAGACACTCTCCACAAAGGGACAGCATCCTGTCTGGTGGACCCCAGCCATAGACAGATTGTATAACAAAAGATGGAAGCTACTGCAAGACAGAGCATAATTCCATAAAGGGAAGGCATGTCTGATCAGCACTAGTCAGGAGCTATTTTCTCACATACAAACATCCATGGGCAACTTTGAGAGGAAAATCAACAGGGACACTACAGATAACCACAAGGCCTTCTTCAGTTATGTTAGCAACCTGGTCAGAAACCCTCCACTATGCACATAGTTAGTACACAACAAGAAATAATTCCCTGAACCCACAGATATTGGCAGCATTGTGGCAGATAGGTTCAGTGCAGGTTTCCCCCCTCCCTCTCCCCCAAAATAAGACATAGTTATCCCAGCTAACTGTAACCTCCCTGTCATCACAGATGTCCAAGTGAGAGCCACCCTCAGGAAAGCAGGATACACAACATGAATGGGACCTGATGGCATCCCTAGTTGCATGCTACATGAACTCCAGGAGGAGCTAAACACACATATAGAAGTGCTATATAACACTAGCCTGACTACAGGATATGTACCTGTACACTGGCGCACAGCAGCAGTGGTTCCACTACACGAAGGAGGCACATCTACATACCAATGCAATACAACACAATACAATACATTACAATACAATACAATACAATATGCTATTGCCCCTGGGACTACAGCAGCATACTGTTCTGCTACCCTGACCATTGTGACACATGTGATGTGATGGTACCTGCTGCTATCAAACAGTTACACAGGGTGACTCATATGGCATATTACCTATCTGACTAACAGTCAGCAGGGGTATGTGTGACATGTACTCATGGGGAGTCTTGCTTCTTAACGCTGTGTGGTTTATTGCAGGGTATGTCTTATCTGTGGGTTGGAACCTGTACCTCCACCATATGCTCTCTATTGCAGTGTCATGGACGACACACAGCAGTCATTTAGGTTGTGGATGGTGTGAGGTGTTACTATGGTTGTTGGACATCTGTCATGGGTGTGACTTAAGTATGTAAATCCAGGTGTTGTAACCTCTATGTGGGTAGTATGTGTGTACTCTGTGGTGTTGTCAGTCACTGTGCATTGGTAATGTGTTTGAGTGCATTGTCACAGTGTTGTACATGTCACTGTGTCCTTCTCCATATCTGTAGCTGTCATGTGAGGTACATACCGTGGCAGCCATTATGTGGTGTGGAGGGGTACACTGACCTAAATGTCCATAACTGACACACCATGTCTGCTGACACATACCATGTGCAGGTATTCCAGGAATAGTGTGCCACTGTGAATATCGTTGGGGGGACTATTGTACACATTTATGACCCTGTTCAACCATGACACATGCAGTGGTGGGCAGCCAATCACATATCTGGTGGTTACTGGTGTAGGTGATTTGAAATGGGGTATGGTACTCCAGTTTTGACACTGGTGTTCACTCCATGCCTTTGTCACCAGGCACCTGTTGCAATACATCTGTACACATGTGCCTCACTCAGAATATATATACATCTCTCTCTCTCTCTCTCTATATATATATATATATATATACATATATATACATATATATATAGATATATCTATATGTATATATATATATATATATATATATATATATATATATATATATATATATATATATATGTCTGTATACATATACACATATATATATATTGATGTACATATATTGCTATAGATATGGAGAGGGGTGTGTGACAGAGAGGGGGTGAGAGTGACAGAGGGGGTGGGAACGGGGGAGTGTGAGATCGTCATATACAGTCATACCTGTAGATATTCAGATCTGTCTGTCTATGTATATGTATCTACATATAGCTATATCTGTATGTGTGTATTACATATATATGTTTGTACATATTCTATCTATCTACATCTGTCTATGTATTCCTACATCTCTCTCTATGTATGTATGCATATATGCATATTATATATATATATATATATATATATATATATATATATATATATACACATACATACATATATTGATATACATATGTATCCATATGATAGATAGGTATATCAGCATGTTTGTTTACAAAACTGTATACACACACTAACATACTGCTAAACATACATAACTGTGAAACCTACTTTGTACATTGCACTACAACCTATATTCAACCTACATTGATATGTGCACATAGATGCTCTCACATACATATGTATGTACAGCCTTCACTGATAGTTGCTGTATGTCCCCTGCCCTTTGCACATCTTCATATACATATGGATACAGACCAATGGCACATATGGAGGGTTCACAGTATGTAGACTTTTATAGTATTACTTTACATTACCTGTGTTTGTCACAGCTGCTTGTGTTGCCGTCTGGTTTTGTGTCCTGCTGCTCCACTTGCCAGTTGTCAGCTTTCAGGTGGTTGTTGCTGACCGGTTTTGTTTGTGTATGTTTATTTTTTTTTCTCTGTCTCTCTCTCTCTCTCTCTCTCTGTCTGTCCCTACCTCCACAGGGTGCAATGAAAGTATTGCATGTGTGGACTGGGAGTACAGCATGCTTTTGTAGGTATCTGCATATGTCCATGTGATGGCCTCTGCACCAATTGTTAGCCAGCATTTGCTAATTGCATGCAGCCAGTTGTGTACTGATTGCAGTTCTCACTGTGATTTCAGGACAGTGCTATAAAAGGTAATGTGAGATAGGCGTAGCCCTTTCAGATTTTAAGGGCAGGGACCATGCTGGTATGCTGTGGACACTGTTCTGTGAGTGTAAAGGTTAGTATCTCTCTCATATTTCTGGCTGTGTTGTAGATTAACATTTCTCCATTCATTTCTCCAGTTTCCTGTACTAAGTGGGTATGTACACTGACACCTAAGACTACTACTACTGTTAATGTGGGTGTGTGTGCTTTCCTGTGGGACATGTGGTGTAACTGGTGTATAGCAGTGGCTCTTGCACTTTGTTGCTATGGCTTCAATATTTGCCCTTTACATTCACTACTTGTATGCCTGCTAGGTGTCTTGGCTGTAGTGTGTTGCTGTGGCTTTCCTATTTTCCATGTACATTCACACCTTGGAATGCTTGCTATATCTGCTAGGGTGTTACTGCATGCAGTGTGGTCTGGCCATGGTGTGGGCCTTGAAATCTATTAGGGTATTTGAGTATGCTGCTGAGCAGGCCCCAGAGACTCTCAGGTTCATCTTTTATCTGCCTCATGGAATGGTACATATCAGTGGGGTACACCCATTAAATTGTCTGGTATTCTGCAGTTGTGACTGTGGGATAGCATGAGCATATGTATTACTACACTATTTCTGCTGTGCAAGTGGTGCATACTTTCAGGACTTCATAGTTACCATTGCATGTGTTGTAACACCTTTCTGCCTACTGTTTGTACATTTCACATGGAGTCTGTGGGGCATCCCTGTAACTCAGTCACTGTTGCTATGTCTAGGCTCTTAACTATTCAAATATGGCAGTGTCAGACCTCTCAAGTGTACAGATATTTGCAGGTTGTCCACATTTCTGCCTCATATTTTGGTCAATATCTCATGAACAGCTCTTTCTGGCAAATCACTCTGGGCTCAAGTCAGAATATAGTGACAAACATTTAAGTTTCAGACTTCATACCCTTCCAAACATCCAACAAAATGCAGAACCTGTTACTCTCTGAACTGTCTAAGTTTGTTGTAACATTATTTTTAATGTGTCCCTGTTTTTGGCCCTTTACTCCACATATTTTATTACTTGGTCCAGATGTGTTTCTGTAAGAGGTTGTGGGGTATGGGCAGTGATTATCCTGCTGTGAGTATGTGTGTGGCTTGCAGGGTGCTACAGTGACATTATTACCTACTAGCTACCAACTAGCATGGCTGTTTCTGTTCGCACACTACTATAGTAGAAATCCACTAGATTTGACAGTAAATATGCATGACATGCTTTGTGTACTACACATCCTATATTCGCTTTACCTTCATTCCTACTATTACATGATATATTTATTGTAGCACAATGCTCTTATATAACAGTCATGGCTTAGTGGTAAGTCATGCAGACTATTGTTTCCAAGGTCCTGGGTTCGGGACTGACAGTGGGATTTTATTTTGCTTTTGAACAGACTACAGGACCTGTCATTCAGAGTGACTAAGGCACTTTTAAGCAGTTGTAACCGGGTTGGCGCTGGTTTGAGCGGAGCTCCCGCATGCGCATTGGCGTTCAGCTCTGCGCACACCCGCTTACAACCGCTTAAAAGTGCTTAATCTTGCGCACACCCACGCTATTTTCTTTGAAAGAAATGAAAATGGGGAGACAGGAGAGTGGTGCAAAAGGGGTCACAAAGAGGGTAAGACAGTAGGGAAACAAGCTTGGGTTTTGCAGGAGGGATGTATGTAAGGCCCATAGCTGCCCATTTCTTCATCAGCAACAGCTGTGCATATGTTTGTAATTTGGTGTGACATTTGAAACCTTCCACCCCTGAGAGAGGTGTAAGGACAACAATAATACTTGTACAGCCACTTGTAATTGACAGTTTCCATGTCCAGCAGACATGTGTGCGAAATGGGCAGCTATGTATGGAGCGTAATTATTTTGTGGGTACAGAGTGCCCTTTTTTTTTTTTTTTCAGGTGAGAGTGGTATGTCAGGTAAAGGAAGTTGGTATAGCTGGGGAGGTAGGTTGGGTAGGTCAACAGACAAGACAAACAAGACGCATACAGAGGCGGTGTATGACACGTGTGGGGGGGTTACACAATTGACGGGGATGGATGTTTGGAAATCTAGAGCTCATGAGCCCACAGATGGCAACAGTGAAACTGATATCCCCACCCATGGGCAGTTGCCACTGTGCCTTCACTGCCCAGGACGGGGCTGTGCTGGGGGCAGTGTAGGCCAGGCAGCAGGCATGCCCATTAGTTGTGCCACCTGTGCCTCAAGCTGGCATAGGGGCCCAAGAACAGCTTCCTGGATCTCCCTACGCACCACAGTCCGGACGCTACGGAGGGTGAGTGGTGGTTCTTCTCCGGCCACACTTGCAGAGGGGGGACGAGCCCCATCCCCTGCAGTGCTTCCATCCACAGGTGGCACAGGGCCACCGGAGGAGGGTCCAGACTGGGCACTACTGCCAGGTGCACTCGCCAGCTGAGGTGCGAAAGGTGGGTCCGCTGGAACCCGCCTTCCCTGTCGTCCTATGTTTTGCATTATGTCATGACAGTTTGGGTTAGTAACATACAATACCATTCACAATTAGTTGTAACAGCATGCATTAGTATTCCCATTAACCAAACACCCAGATATTCACACCATTGAAAAGCGAGCATAACACATGCATAATTTGAACAGCAATACACAGTCCAACAACATGCCGGGTAGACGGATGGCAACAGGCCATCAGGTTTGGATGTATGAACAGGGCAGATGCATCAACGTACATGCAAATATGTATGACCCAACAGGACAAATGTCCAGGGGTGTTAATTGTGATTGCACATACCAATTTCACGTGGAATGGATTATATGTGGTTATAGGGTAGGGTGAAGGAAATATAATTAACACCTTCAAATACCAATATATATGCTGTACATTTCTAATAGCTGCAGATATATGCACACTACAGTTCTACCTACAGTTTCCTATGTGATAACTACTTCAAGTTGGTGATAGGAATGTTACTGCTACATCAATATACATTTTCATTTTTATTCATACACGTTCATGTCTGGCTCTGTTCAGCTACATCATCCTGCTAACATTTGCTTTATATAGCTATAGACAACTGTGGATGTTTGGTATTTCAGACAACCATACTATCTGCATACTGCAGACTGAGAGCAACATATCCAAATTTTGGGATACACATTCCAGCTGCAGGAACATTTTGAACACATTTCACAGTTTGGTTCTGCTTGTCACATTCATTTCATTCTGTACTGACTGCAGTATACTTTATTCAGAAGTTATTACTACTTTATTGGTGGATTCATAACTCTTTCTCACACTTGTTTTATTTTTACAATTCAGGATGGTACTTACTTCTAGGCTTTATTGACATGTTTTACCTGTAGTTATTACAATCCTTTCCAACAGTCTCACTTCTGTCATGCTTCAGTATTTCAACAGGGATATATTTCACACATGTGTTTTACTCAGCTTCTGCAGCTGTACTTTTCAGCCTGCTGCAGGTTGTGCATTATTATATTACAGGTGGGACATCTTTATTTCAGACTTTATTTCAGACATTTTCATTTTTCTGTTTGGATTACAGACTGCAACATACTTTTGTAATCAAGAAATACTTGCAAACCCTCTTACACTGTTACTTGCACATTTTATTACTTAGTGACTACACTGCACTCTTTTGCTAACTGTCATACTTTTATATTTATTTACAGTTACAGGGAGAGGATTACTGATCTGCCTGGTGGCGCAACTGCACCAGCATATCGCTATAGGCTCTGCGGTTCACAGAACGGACACCTGCAGCTGTAATATAAATAAAGTAATATTGGAATACATATCTCCATAATATCAGCTAGGTTAATTTCTTACATAAATAATTAGATGTAACTTACTCAGTAGTGGGGCGTTGGGCATTTGCCGGGCCTCCTGGATCCAAAGGTTCAGTTGGTCCTGCTTCCGTCTTTTTCGGTCCGCATGGTGGTGACGGACCTGCTCACCAGTCCTTGGAATCCCTGTGGCACTGGTAAGATCATGAGCCAACCGGTCCCATGCCTCAGCCCTATATGCTCCCCACAGGACCTGGTCCTGCATGAGTTGGACCTCATGATTGTGGACAAGGAGCCAATCCATATATTTGGACTCCTCAACGCCCCACCTCTGTGCTCGAAAACAACTACCCTCACCTACTCCTGACATTCTGGCTGCAAGTTAGTTCTACAATCGGTTATGCTGTGTATTCCCACCTATGGGGCTTATATATGCCATTTTTCCCGCACTTATCTGTGATTGGCCATTTTGGAATTGTATCAGCTTCACAAAACCTGCTTTGTCATGCTCCTCTTTCTATTAATTCCTATATATTTGCTATTACTGCATTTCTCAGTTCAGCTGTCATGGCGTAGTGGTTCAGTACCTTGACTATGGTGCATGGTATCCTGGGTTCGAACCTGGCCACTGTGTTTTATATTTTATGACTGTCTAGACAGGCTAGGAGGTGTGTCTGTATAAAGGCAGTTTTGTTACAGCTTGCTCAACGTTGCCCGTCGGTTAGCTTGTTGGCGTGGTGCGCAGCTCCGCGCAAACTGGTTACTCTGGTTTACGCTTCATTTGGCTGTCAGCATGCATATTACGCTCAGCTCAGCTAGGGGCACACAGTTTCAGCGTGTTAAACCACTGCTCACCTACAGGCACTCATTTTACACCTGTTAAACCACTGCTCACCTATGGGCAGATGCACTCAACTTGTTGAACTGTAGCTCAGCTATAGGCACATCTGGCATTTTTTATTATTTTGTTATCTCACATTTCTTCAAAATAAATGGCCCATTTCATTACATTTTACATAAAATATAATTTTATATGTGTACATATATGTCAGGGACTTGTTTCGTGCTTATTTCACTAAAAATAAAAATTGATGTTGTGGGGTCTCAAACCATGTCTGCCTGCTCTTCAGCCAACGTCTCTACCGCTACACTATTGCTTCTTGGCTTACTTTGCATATTTAGTTCTTATATGCTTTTCCACTGACTGCTAACTGTGGCTAAGCTACGGGCATGCCCACGCAAATGAGTGCACTCACAGGCAAACATCTTTACAATTTTAAAAAAATATATAACATGTTCAGTTATATATTTTATGTTCATAGTCTGTGGGGGCATGTGTTGTGTTTTGTTTATTCACATTTCCATGGAGTCTTTCTTGAGGGTTTACTTTCGGGACTTTTACTCTTCTGGGGGTGTGTCCGTTTGCAGGGCTCGGCCTATGGACACGCCCCTACTGTCTTTCATGGACCGTGTAAGCCTTAGGTGTGATTCAGCATGCCCTCATGCATATGCATGACATGCTGACATCACACTGTTTAACTGCAGCCTCCGTGTAAGCCTTGTAACTCTTACACGGAGGCTTTGTGAATCCTGCCCACTGTTTTGAATGGTTGGTGTTGTGCGTGTTCTGTGTCATAGGATCATACAATCATAGGAAGTTACTAGGCTATTGGTAGTCAGGCCCTTACAAGCATAGCCAAGAATTTAGCCTATATTCTGACAAGTTAGCACTCAATGCCTCTGTCTAGCATGGACACAGCTGTAATCCCAGGGGTGTATTTTCTATTCTGTGTCCTTTTATTTTGTGTAGTAATACTGTTAGGGAAAAGGTTGCTTGTAACACAATGTGTAAGGTTAGGGTTAAAGGCATGGGTAGGTTTTGGGTTAGGATTAGCACACATGAGCAAGATGGTACAAGGGGGAAGCAACACATACATGCAAAAACAGTAAATATATCCCCTTTTTTAACTGTACAGGAAAAAATGAATTAAGTTGGAGGTCTGGGGACATCTAAGCATGGGGTTTAGATGCTTCAAAATTTATTTTAGGGGACATTTATATCAGGAATATGTAAAATTCAAAATATTGAACCTCAAAATATATAAATGTATATGTTTATATATATATATATATATATATATATATATATATATATATATATATATTTATATATGTATATATACATATATATATAGAAAAAGAGTTTACCATGAAAATGGTGAAATATAAAATCTTGAAAATCAAAGTCATGAGATTATATTATTGAAAGACCAAAACACTAATGACCAGAAAATTGGACTCAGTGGCTCAACACCCTGCAGGGCCAATGTTAGCATTCATTCCTTGGTCAATACCCCTGCAGGACCTATGTTACTACTTGTTTATTGAACCATATAGACATTGTGGTCTTCATCATTTTTGGGTTTTAATATTATTGCCTTATTATTTCTGACTTTCAAAATTTTGTATTTCAGTGGTTTCATGCCAAAGTCGTGATTCTTTTAGCATACTCAGTATTTATTGCCTTTAGACTCACAAAACTATGACTTTCAATTTGCATATAATGCATCTAAATATTGCATTTTGTCATTCTCTCTGTATATAATGTCATGTATCTATTGTGCTTTCCCCTAATGAGTGGTCAATCCCAGTTAACAAATTCAAAATAAAATAAATATAAATATTATGGATTCATATGAATAAGTAAATCACACATATTCTGTTAGCATAATGGTCCCTTGTGATTGCTATGTTGTACGCAGAGCTGCACTCTTAAGGTATTCTGAGATGAAAGATCCCAAATAATCTTCTGTAATTGGAGGAGACTATGCATCTCCTTCTTAAGAAGTGAAGAACTAGAGGCAAAGCTTTTTAAAAAGCATTGACCAGCCTGACAACTTAAACAGAGCTCTCTTCAAAGAAAAGAATGGTAAGCAAGATGGGCCTTTAGACAAAACAAGGCCTTAAGAATGGTAAGCAAGACGGGCCTTTAGACAAAACAAGGCCTTAAGAATGGTAAGCATGACGGGCCTTTAGACAAAACAAGGCCTTAAGAATGGTAAGCAAGACGGGCCTTTAGACAAAACAAGGCCTTAAGAATGGTAAGCAAGACGGGCCTTTAGACAAAACAAGGCCTTAAGAATGGTAAGCAAGACGGGCCTTTAGACAAAGCAAGGCCTTAAGAATGGTAAGCAAGATGGGCCTTTAGACAAAACAAGGCCTTAAGAATGGTAAGCAAGACGGGCCTTTAGACAAAACAAGGCCTTAAGAATGGTAAGCAAGACGGGCCTTTAGACAAAACAAGGCCTTAAGAATGGTAAGCAAGATGGGCCTTTAGACAAAACAAGGCCTTAAGCAAAGGGATTCATGTCACATCCTGTCTATCAACCAGTGCCATGAACCTTGTGTCTTCTATCATATACTTTCTTCATGGCCTCCTAAAATCTTCCAGATTACCTTTTTTCTTATTTTTTTGTCATTCTGTTTTACTATTCATCTTTTTCTTCCATGCAAGACCACAGTTAGTAATTGAATTACAGTAAGTATGAGAGTTTATACCCCAGTTTCTAGATGCTCTGAGGTACATTTTAGAGTTTTTTTTGTTCCACCCTTTTTATCCATATTTCCTCCATCCTTTCAACACCTACTAACTGGACAACAATTGCTGCAATAAAAATACAGGAAATAAATTAATTAAGCTTGAAGTCTGGAAGATCCAAGCCCCTTTTCCCAAGATGTTATGGGTTCTATATGCTTTGAAGTGTATTTTACAACATTTTTTTACTTTTGATCCAGTGATGACTTATGAAATTGGGTTTTATTCTTTCAAGGAAGAAACATGTTGTGTCCAGTGCTTAATGTTTAATGTTCAACATTGAGAGAACAGTAGTTCCCAATAAAATGGGAAGACATCTGCCTTTGAGGACACATAAATCACATCTGGGAAAAATGCCTGTCTACAGACTTCCACCCCCCCCCCCCACCAGAAAGATAGACACTTTCTATGTACTCTTATGATATTAGATTAGGATAAAACTAAAAGAACAAATACTCAAAGTCATATATTTCAAGTTGCTTCTATCATACATTTACGCAGTTTGCCTTCTCACTTCTCAAAATATAGCCACTTTCTGTGTACTCCTCTGATATCAGACTGAAATGAAAGTGAAAGAACAGATGACCACAGTAGTAAATTTCAACTTGTTGTTATCAGAAGTATAAACACAGGATGGCTCCTTATCACTTTCCCACCAAAACAGATACCTATATATATGTCTGGTGCTTGTTTGAGAGGAAAGAAAAAAAATAATCATAACAATAATTCTCCCCCCTTCTCTCGGTCTCCTAACATAATCTTATTGTAAGCTTCCCAGCCTTGTCAATCCTGTCTATTCCCTCCCTCTTCCTCTTGATAGTTTACTTATTCCTACCCTGAACTGCGCGCCATCTTTAAATACTAAAAACCTCTGCCTGACTACACTCTGTTTCTCCCACAGGCATCTCTCAGTAGTGTGCACAACTGTAAGTGCCATTTGTGATGTAGAAGATTCAATGGAATCTGTTTCTGTTTAATTTATTTTAAGAGGCTGTGGACTGGTGTGTTAAAACTTCTGCTATGCAACTTGCTTAAGTGTATAACCTCACCTGTACAATTTCTATGTTGTCTCAGTCATTTCATAGAGTGCAGTTGTAGGTCTTCTTATTTTAGGCTCATAGGTTAGTACTAGGTTAACTGCCATTTCAAGCCTAACCAATTATTCCTTGTGAGACTCAAATCCTGCACCTTGTGTCTGTAAGGCAAACACCTTAATCATTAGGCCACCCTCCCAACCCCTTTAAGAAAGTAATCATCTTTTACTGATATAAACTTGCTGCATTTCACTGTTTACAATTTGGAAATACACTGTTTCAGCTCAACTTAGTCTGATTTTATTAAACGGCTTACTAGAACACATTGCTCTCACTGCTTTTAAATTGTTTAAGTGTACAACTTCACCTGTAAAATACCTATATTGTCTTGGCCATTTCCTATTTAGTGTGCAGCTGTAGGTTTAATTACTTTAAGGAAGTAATGAGCTTTTGCTGTTAAACTTGCTGCATTTTACAGTTTACAATTTGGAAATCCACTGATTCAGATTGACTTAGTCTGATTTTGTTAAAAAGCTTACTAGAATACATTGCTGTTACTGCTATTAAATTGGTACTGAGTGCTCTCATCGGTATTCAGCCACTGTACTGTTTCAACCTGTGTTAGTTAGATTTTACTACTTAGCTTATTTTGAATGCCTATACTGTTACTGTGTCATGTGGAAATTGAGTGATTTTACTGTAATTTTATGTCATGCCACCATGTTGCTCAGTTCTGTTGGCATGCATTACTAATTAACAGCAAATTAGCAACAAATAGCTGGAAAAGTGTACTGGCAATGAATTACTCTATATTCTGTGAAATTAAGGTGGCAGTAGACTGAATGTCATATTACTGAACAGGGTGCCTTTCTTATTAATTATCACTGCTTGTCCCTTAACTAATTTATTTAAGTACTGCTTAGCTGAACTACTTAAATTGTGGTATTTCCTTGTCTGTCTCTTATTTCCACTTATTTACTTCACCTGCCCCTTTTCTGGCTTCATGTTATCATCTCTCTGTCTTTCTCCTTACAGTCCCTTAAACACATTCAAAGGTCCAAAAAAAAAAAACTGAAGGAAATACCTGCATACAATAACACAGAGAGCGGAACCCCGTACAAACCAGTAAAAGGCACTCCAAGTTCTACTTTTATCAACAGACTGTGAGCAGTGTAGGTCTATTATAATCTTCTCTCTGTAATACTCCTACTGATTCTTCTGCTGTGCACACTACTGGACCCCCCCTTTTTCCTCCCATTTACTGTAGCAAATGTATACATTTTTCCATAGCTTTGCATCTATTTTATATTCTTATATTTTACTTATTTTGTATATCACATTTCCTTTATATTCTTATATTTTATTCTCCCATTTATTCTAACAAATTTATACAATTTCCCAAAGCTTTACATTTATTTTATATTCTATTTCCCTGATGCTCTACTAAATCTGCTTTTGAATTCACACAGATAAACAGACACCTTTAGGTACTGACCTAGGCTAGCTGGTTGAGTGCTTTTCTCTTCTCACAGCTTTCTCCAAGTCCTGGTCCATATCCTCTCCCCCTTTTCTTGTTTTCCTAACATAATTCTAGTGTAAGTTTCATAGCCCTGTCAAAACTGTTTTCTCACAGCTTTCTCCAAGCCCTGGCTCTTAGCACCCCCCTTCTCTCAGTCTCCTAACATGATCTTATTGTAAGCATCCCAGCCCTGACAATTCTATCTATTCCCTCCCCACTTCCTCTTGAGAGTTTACTTATTCCTCCCCTGAGCTGTGGTGCCATCTTTAAATACTAAACCCCCCTGCCTGACTACACTTTGTTTCTGTCTGTCCCACTGGCATCCCTCAGTAGTGTGCACTTACTGCATGTCCCTTTCTAAAACCCCTGGCATAACTACATTATTTTCCTACTTCTCAGTGAACTGCAGCTCCCTATTGGTGCATAAATAATAAAAACAAACAGAAAGGTAACATTCAAACCAAAATGATAGGCTGCCCTATTTCTGTAGTTGCTAACCTTCTCACTGATTGTTTTCTGTTTGGTGGCTGCTGCTCCTCCCAGAAGGTGTAACCCACTCTGTTCACCCTTCGGGCTCACTCAGCTCCCCCTACCATGTTCCCAAATTTCACCCGCATCCACTACCTGTACTTTTATACATCTCCTGACTCCTTCCACCCAACATCTCTCCAATCACAATACACCTAAGCCAAACCCCACCCACCTGTAGATCTACATCACTCCAAACATCCACCCCTCCTACAATGCTTTACATAACACCTCTCCCTATAACTCCACTTGCCCTACTAATCTCTATCTTTTCTCTAACCTATCTCTCACTTTTTCCCAACCCTTGTTATAACTCTCACACACACTCCACTACATCTTACCATCAGCCTCACTTCCCATTCTACTCATTCATCTCACCCAAACTCTTTACCTCTAACCCAATCTATTTTTTCAAAACAAGCCTGCTCCCAACCCAACCCCTCTATACTCCCCTCTTAAATATGGTACCAAAAATCACTGCTCTCACACAACCCAAGCTACCCTTGCCCATCACACTGCCTCACTCTTCTACTCCACCACATCTCTCTCTCACTAGCCGGTGACATGCACCCCAACCCTGGAACCATCTCTAACATCAATCTCATCAAATCTTCCACTCAACCCACAAACTCAAAGTCCATTCGCCTTACATCACTTAATGTACAAAGCCTAAAAAACAAAATTCCTAACCTCCACGCCTGGCTGTCCCATAACCACCTCAACATTGCCACCATTCCACCATTTCTGAAACCTGGTTGAAAACCTATATAAAAGATAGCAAAATCCTACCACCAGGTTTCCAAATCATTGGCAACAACAGAGCTCACAAAAAAAGGAGGTGGAGTAGGAATAATCTACCCCACCTCCCATACCATAACTCCCTACTCCAATAAAATGCCAACCTTTGCCAATGCTGAAACTATAATAGATTTACTAAAAATAAACAACCACAAGTCCATATGTATCACTGCCCTCTATATTCCCCTTGGTGATAATATCAAAACTCTTGGAAACATCTGTCCTGGTTCTCCTTCAATATAAAAATGAAACCTATATACTCGCTGATACCAACATCAACTGGAATGCTGTTAACTCTGAAGCCCTGTCCCACACAATGAACCTGTACAACTTCTCCCAACTAATACAATCTCCAACCAGACCAAATAAAGACGGTACCTCTGGTACCATCATTGACTGAATCCTAATAACTCACCTAAACCTTATTACCAAAGCCGGAATATTACCTGATCCTCTCAGCGATCACCTACCAGCCTTCATCAACCATCTCCCATCTCTACTGCATAAACAACACCACTACATCCAAACCTGCAACCTCTCCTCTTTCAACCCTCTAACTTTCTCCGAATGCTTAAAGCATACTGACTGGTCCCCTCTAAAAACTCTTCCTCTAGATGATGTCGTTTCCTACTTTAACCACTCATTCCTAACCCTTCTCAATCAGCAAGCCCCCACCCCCTTGAACAAAACACATCAAAATTAATCCCTGTCCATAGTTATCAAAAGATACTAAACTAGCCATGCACCAAAGGGACAAAAAATGGAAACAATATCAAAAACATAAAAGCCGTAACACCCTCCTAGAGTATAAGCAATTATGAAACTCTGCAAAAAAAAATAATTAAAGACAGCAAAGCCCACTACTCCAAACACCAGTCCTTGCACTCAACAAATCCCAAAAAAGTCTGGGACTCCATCTCATCCATGCTGCATCATGGCAACGAAGAAAACCCCTGCCCAGACCCCAACCTCTCCAACCTTGAAACAGCCAGCCAGTTCAACTCATTCTTCATAGACTGCATAGCTAAACTATCAGCCTCTTTTCCACCCCCCTCCTCCACCACCACCCCCTTCTGCCCCAACCACCACCCCAATCATCAACTTTCCTCCATATCATTCTGCCTCAAGCCCATCCCCACAAACACTATAAAAAGAGTTCTCCTCAAACTCAAACCCTGTCGCAATGCACCCGACAAACTTCCACCCACCTTCCTCAAACAGTCTGCACACAGCATTGCCTATCCCATCTCTATTCTTATAAATAGACCCATACAAGAATCATACATCCCTTCTATCTGGTGCCATGCTTACATCATCCCCCTCCACAAAGGTGGTAAAAATACTGATACCACCAACTTCAGGCCTATTGCCATCCTTTCCCCTCTTTATAAAATACTAGAGAAAAAAATACAAGCACAACTCATGGCACACCTAACACTAAACAATCTCCTTTCCCCCATCCAACACTGCTTCCACCCTGGCTACAGCACCATGACTACCCTTCTTTCCTTTCTTGAGACCATTAACCTCAAATGTGACTCAGGCAAGTTCATATCCACACTATTCCTAGTTCTGTCAAAGGCCTTTGACACCATCTCACACACCCTACTTATATCCCAACTCTCCATCCTAGACCTCTCTCCCACCACCATTGCCTGGTTTTCCAGCTACTTGTCCAACCATCAACAAGCTGTCCAATGTAAAACTTCAACCTCCCCCTTCCTTCCCACACCCACAGGTGTCCCACAAGGTTCTGTTCTTGGCCCTCTTCTCTTAAACCTATTCATTAACAAACAACTTTTCCCAATCCATCCCAGACTCATCTATCATCCAATATGCAGATAGCTCAACAATCATCTGCTCAGCCTTCTCCCCCTTTGAGCTCCTAGCAAAAATCCAACTAGCGTTCTACAAAACAGGAACCTGGATGCAGTCTAACCATCTAGCACTAAATGTAAATAAAACCAAACTAATGTTTTTTCCTCTACCAAAAACTCCATTGACAAATCCACATTCACCATACAAAGCCAAAAACAACACCCTCCTTGAAATTGTTCCCAACACCAAGCTTCTTGGCATTATCATTGATAAAG